>NC_037688.1:54374875-54421218 GCF_003255815.1 Theropithecus gelada
GGAGGTTGCAGTGAGCCAAGACCGCGCCACTGCACTCCAGCCTGGGCGACAGAATGAGACTCCGTCTCAAAAAAAATAAAACAAAAAACAAAAAAACACCTGGGGTGGGGGGCAGAGACAGAGAAAGGGAGGGAAGCCCCAGAGAGAGGCGAGTGGTGGTGGGCTCTGGCGGGATTAGCCTGCCCTCCCAGGTGAGGCCTGCCCCATGTACACTGTCCACCTGTGAATAGTACCAGATCAAGTATCTGCCTCACTCTCCCCTCCTCTCCCTCCTCTTCCACCTGCTCCACTACCATGGCATGGCCCACGCCTCGGTGCACCCATTCAATGGGCCTCCTATAATCCCCTGACATCACCAACTGCCTGGCACAGGCCCTGCCGGCCAGCCCTGGCAGCCCCCAACCTTGGAGAGCCTGTTTAAGACCCCTCACCTCAGAATCCATCTTTTCCTTCAACCTCCTCCCTCCTTCAGCTCACAGTTCAGATCTGGAACCCCACAGCCAGCCCCAAGCTGGGGACAGGAGTCTAGCCTCTGTTGTGTGACTCCAGGTAAGTAGCTGCCCCTTTCTAGGCCTCAGGCTCCTATCTAAGTCTTCCCAACATCCAGCTCATCGCATCAACCTGTCTGGGCTTCTTCTCAGCACCATGTCACTTTAGGAGACCTTGCTGTTTGTTAATTCACATGTTTCGTGCTGGTCTCCCCCACTGGACTGTGTGCCCGTGAGGCTGGTGCTGGCACACAGTAGGTGCTCTGTTAATACCTACTGGGGTCAGGTGCAGTGGCTCACACCTGTAATCCTAACATTTTGAAAGGCCAAGGTGGGAGGATCACTTGAGCCTGGGAGGTGGAGGCTACAGTGAGTTATGATGGTGCCACTGCACTCCAGCCTGGGGAACAGAGCAAGACCCTGTCCTCTCTCTCTCTCTCTCTCTCTCTTTTTGAGATGGAGTCTCGCTCTGTCACCCAGGCTGGAGTGCAGTGGTGCAATCTCAGCTCACTGCAACCTCCGCCTCCCAGGTTCAAACAATTCTCCTGCCTCAGCCTCCCTAGTAGCTGGGATTACAGGTCTGTGCCACCACACTCGGCTAATATTTTTGTATTTTTAGTAGAGACAGGATTTCACCATGTTGGCCAGGCTGGTCTCAAACTCCTGACCTCAAGTGATCCACCCGCTTCAGCCTCCCAAATTTCTGAGATTACAGGTGTGAGCCACCATGCCCGGCCAACCCTGTCTCTTAGAAAAACACCTGTTGGCCAGGCACAGTGGCTCATGTCTGTAATCCCAGCACTTTGGGAGGCTGAGGCGGGCAGATCATGAGGTCAGGAGTTCGAGACCAGCCTGACCAACATGGTGAAACCCCATCTCTACTAAAAATATACAAGTTAGCTGGGCGTGGTGGCACTTGCCTATAATCCCAGCTACTCAGGAGGCTGAGGCAGGAGAATCGCTTGAACCTGGGAGGCGAAGCAGAGGTTGCAGTGAGCTGAGATCATGCCACTGCACTCCAGCCTGGGCGACAGAGTGAGACTCTGTCTCAAAAATAAAAACATAAAAAAATAAAAATAAAACACCTCTTGAGTGACCGTGTGGGCCCCTCTGCCTCCAGGTCACCACCTGACCAGGAAAACTAGGGTGGAGCAGGATTACAGCCTGCTAGGGTGGGAGTCTGACCGATCACTGCCTGACTCAGGGGGTGGGCAGGGAATGAGAACTGAACATTGGCTCCACGATGGAGAGATTGTGGAAGCACTGGAGAAAGACCAGAACCCAGCGTCTGCCTCTCTGACCCTGCCCCTCTGCTACAAGGCTTCCCCAAGGGACAGGGTCTCAGGTGTGTGTGTGTAAGTCCAAGTATGTTGTGCCTGGGCAAAGGGATGAGATCTCCTAGTGTATCAGAGGCTGAGATGTGGCCAGATCCCATGATCCCTGGTCTCCACCTCTGCGTGCTTCTGTGGGCATGAGGTGTGTGTCCCACGTCTGCTCTGTGCAGGTGCCTCTGGCTGGGCCCCCAGGGATGCAGTATGGGTTCTCCTGTGTGCACACATGTGTCTGGCACTGTGCGTGTGATGTGTGTAGGCCTGGCATGATCTCACATATAAGTGGCCATGCCTACTAAAGTGTCAGTTCCACGAGGGCAGGGATTTTTGTTTGTCTTGTTCCATGCTCCGTCCCCAGCACTTAAAACAGGGACTGGTGTACAGACAGGGCCCATAAGCCCTGAATGAATGAGCGCATGAAAGTGTATGCCCATGCCTGTGTGTGCCCACATGCCAATGCGTGTGTAGACGTGTGACTGTTCCTGTGCCTAAGGGTGCACCTGGGTGTGGATGATGATGTTGCTCACACACCACCCCCCCTGTCCTTTTTCCAAACTCCTTGGGAGCCCGGGTTGAGTGCCTGGGTCCCTGTGGGGCGGAGCAGGGGGAGGCCTCCTCTGGGAAACTGGATCCCAGGACGTGCAGAACAGCAGGGAGTGGGGTGGCCCCTTTGTCCCAGGATAATCCCCATCATGCCCTTGCCCCCTCCCCCCCAGCCACCAGGGTTTAGGGTCGAGTTTGGGACCTGGAGGGGTCTGGGGGTCCCATCTGTGTCCCCTTTCCTACCCGTTTCCTGCCTCTGGGGCTTCTGCGCCCTAGTCCCAGGCCTCACCGTGTGGAATGTATGTCCCCCTTCTGGGTTCTCCCACCCGCTCCCTGTCCTGACTGGTGGCCAGGTCTGTCTCTCATACTTTGCCAGGGCCCTGCCTGCTCCTGCCCCTCTCCCCAGGTTGTGACTCCCTCCCTCCCTCTTGGGCCACCCTGGGGCTCAGCCCCAGGTATAAAGACACCTGAGGGGCAGAAGGACAGGTGTCCTGAAAGACCCAGAGGCTGCAAAGAGGAGGAAGCCGAGGAGAGAGCATGAGCTGTCCACTGGGTGAGTGAGGGGCAGGGGCGCCAGGCCCCAGAGACACACGACGGGGGGGACCCACAGAGCCCCTCCTCTTTCTGACTCAGGTGTCTAGCTCTCTTTGCACCTGCTGAAAACCTCCAAATTCTCCCACATCAAGGCTTCCTTCATCATTAATTTGACAAGTATTTATTGAATGCCTCTCATGTGCTAGGTACTGTTTGAAGCATCTGGGGAGACAGCAGTGAACAAATAGACAAAAATCCATGGCCTCATGGAAATTTCATTCTGCAGACACACAATACATTTGTCTTATTAGTAATAAGAAAACTGTAAAGATAGTGTGACAGAAAGTGGTGTAGTGATCTAACTGTGGCTTTTTTTGTTGGTTTGTTTGTTTTTTCAGACAGGGTCTTGCTCTGTGGCCCAGGCTGGAGTGCAGTGGCAGAATCTTTGCTCATTGCAGCCTTAAACTCCAGGGCTCAAGCAATCCTCCTGCCTCAGCCTCCTGAATAGCTGGGACCACAGGTGCACAACACCAGGTTACGCTAATTATTTTTTTTTTGAGATGGAGTTTTTGTTCCATTGCCCAGGCTGGTGTGCAGTGGCACGATCTCGGCTCACTGCAACCTCCGCCTCCTGGGTTCAAGTGGTGATTCTCCTGCCTCAGCCTCCTGAGTAGGTAGGATTACAGGTGGCCGCCACCAAAGCTGGCTAATTTTTCTTTTGGTAGTAGAGACAGGGTTTCACCATGTTGGCCAGGCTGGTCTCGAACTCCTGACCTCAAGTGATCCACCTGCCTTGGCTTCCCAAAGTGCTGGGATTGCAGGTGTGAGCCACTGCAAGCCTGAAGTTCGTCGAATGAATGAGTGAAATGGTCTTCCCTCTCAGGCTTCTCTGAGTTGCTCCTGAACTCTGGGAACTCAGGAATGTGAAAAGGCGGATGAAGGAGGCCGCCCTGGGTTTGTCTCTCATCTCCGTTGCTCCTGGGTGGTGACCTTAGGTTATTCTCCTCCTCTCTGAGCCTCACACTGTTGGTGGAAACATAGACTGGACCAGATCTTTTTTTTCTTTTTTTGAGACGAAGTCTCACTCTACTGCCCAGGCTAGAGTGCAGTGGCACGAACTCAGGTTACTGCAACCTCTGCCTCCTGGGTTCAAGCGATTCTCCTGCCTCAGCATCCTGAGTAGCTGGGATTACAGGCATACACCATCAGCTAATTTTGCATTATAAGGAGAGATGGGGTTTCACCATGTGGGCAAGGCTAGTCTCGAACTCCTGACCTTGTGATCTGCCTGCCTTGGCCTCCCAAAGTGCTGGGATTACAGGCATAAGCCACCATGCCTGGCCTTTTTTTTTTTTTTTTTTTGAGACGGAGTCTCACTGTGTTGCCCCGGCTGGAGTGCAGTGGCTTGATCTCGGCTCACTGCAACCTCTGCCTCCCAGGTTCAAGCAATTCTCCTGCCTCAGTCTTCCAAGTAGCTGAGATTACAGGCACCTGCCACCATGCCCGGCTAATTTTTTTGTATTTTTAGTAGAGACAGCGTTTCACCATATTGGCCTGGCTGGTCTCAAACTCCTGACCTTGTGGTCCGCCCACCTCGGCCTCCCAAAGTATTGGGATTATAGGCATGAGCCACTGCACTCAGCTTGGACCTGATCTTTGAAAGGACAATTTGGCAGCATCTATTTACATTTAAGATAAGCAGGTGGAGTGGCTCACACCTGTAATCCCAGCACTCTGGGAGGCCGAGGCATGAGGATTGCTTGAGGCCGGGACTTGGAGACCAGTCTGGGCAACATAGCGAGATCCTGTCTCTACATAAAATTTAAAAAATCAACTGAGTGTGGTGGTATGGGTCTGTAGTCCCAGCTACTTGGGAGGCGAAGGTGGGAGGATCGCCTGCTCCCAGGAATTCGAGGCTGCAGTGAGTTATGATCACACCCCTGTATTCCAGCCCGGGTGACAGAGCAAGACACCATCTCTAAAAGAAGGAAAAAAGTCACACTTGCATTGGCTGCCTTTAAAGCATAGAGCTAGCAGGATTTCCTGTGGGATTGGGTGTGCAGAGTAAGAAAAAAATGAAGCATCAAAGAGCACACCATGACTTTGGCCTGAACAATTGGAAGAATGGAAATGCCTTTACCTGAGACAGGGGAGCCTGGGAGAGGAGGGGCTTGGGGGGAATATTCAAGAATTAAACCCTGGATATTTTGGGTTTGAGATGCTTACTAATATTCAAGTGAAAATGTCAAGTAGCTGAATCAATGAGCCTGGAGTTCAGAGTGTTCTGGGCCGGGATAATCTACCTGCAGGAGGGTTTGTCACTGACTTGGGTACGCAAGATCGCTGTAGCCCACAAGGGATGGGATCTTTTCCTGAGTTGTGGAGATGAATGAATGAATCGGAGGCAGGGTCGGGGCCATGGTGCTGACCTCTGACTTCCTCCGCCAGCCCAGCTCTGCCTGCTGACCCTGCTGTCGCCACCCCTCAGCTCAGCAGCCCCCATCTCCCCGGCTGAGACCATCAGTCAAGCCTATAGCCTGGCCCTCTACATGCAGAAGAACACGTCAATGCTGCTGCAGACTTACGTGAGTGACAAGAGGCATGAGCAGGGGACGAGGGGAGAGGGACGCTGCCTCCCTGGCCCTACCATGGGTAGGGTGAGCAGAGCAAGTCCAGAAGAAGACTCCTCCGTGGCCCGAGGAGACAGGGATGCCTGTAACACTCTAGTGTTCACTAGAGCCACACTCACTCTTGCCACTGATGTCACTAGTGCCTGGGTGACCTTAGGCAAGTCATTCTTCCTCTCTTGGTCTCAGCTTCCTCATCTGTAAAATGAGATGCTGACCGTGCCTTTGCTGACCTCCCAGGACTGTGACAGGGTTCAAAGGACACACCGAGAGAGAAGGGCTTCACACAGCCACGTTTAATTCCCCACCATTCATGCTGTGTGATTACCTGGGCCCATGCCTGCTTGGAACTCTATCCCCAATGTCTGTCACCCAGGCTGGAGTGCAGTGGTGTGATCTTGGCTCACTGCAGCGTCCACATCCCGGGTTCAAGTGGTTCCTGTCCCTCAGCCTCCCGAGTAGCTAGGATTACAGGTGCATATCACCATGCCTGGCTAATTTTTGTATTTTCAGTAGAGACAGGGTTTCACCATGTTGGCCAGGCTGCTCTTGAACTCCTGGCCTCAATTGATCCACCTGCCTCAGCCTCCCAATGTGCTGGGATTACAGACGTGAGCCACTGTGCCTGTCCTTTACCTCCATTTTCTTACTGACTTTTCAAACAGTTCTAGGAGGTGGAATTATAATCCATTTTACCGATGAAGAAACTGAGTCTTAGAGGGGGGTAATAATTTGCTCGAGGTCACAGAGCTAATAACTGGCAGTGCCAGGATCTGAAACCAGGTCTGTGGAATTTCCTCCCCCTTCCATGGCCTCCCACACTGTCTGGAAGTTAAAGCTGGAAGCCTGCTGTCTGAGTCTGACCCACAGCTGTTTTTTTGTTTGGCCCACACATCTCCTGTTCAAAGCTTGAATATGAGTGGAATGCCTCTCCATAGCAGGCACAGGGATACCATTGGTCAAAACTCCCACCTGGCATCGTAGTCCTGCCTTCTTCGCAACTTACACGATCTGCATGGCCCTGGAGCCCCTGACATCTGGAGCTCTTTCTCTGGGCCAGATTTCTGGCCCCTGTGAAGTTACTGAACCTTTTGACCTAGTTTCTAGTCCCACAGCTGTCACTATTCCCTGGACAGCCTTGGGCACCCTGAGCCTCAGTTTTTCCACTTGTAAAATGGGGGTGTGGGACCAGGCAATCTGCCAGTTAGGACATCTATCAGTGTGCACTAAGGTCCCAGGGCCAGGGGCTGTGGCTCACACCTATAATCCCAGCACTTTGGAAGGCTGAGGTGGGAAGATCACCTGAGGTCAGTAGTTCGAGACCAGCCTGGCCAACATGGCAAAACCCCCTCTCCACTAAAAATACAAAAATTAGCCAGATGTGATGGCACACGCCTTTAGTCCCAGCTACTCAAGAGGCTGAGGCAAAAGAATCTCTTGAACCCGGGAGGCAGAGGTTGCAGTGAGGCCAGAATGCACCACTGCATTCTAGCCGGGGTGACAGAGTGAGACCCTGTCCCAGAGGAAAAAAAAAAAAAAAGATTCTGGCGATCTTACTTTGTGGAAATAAAAACTTTGATGGGGAAGGTTCTCAATTAAATGTAATAATATTAACAAGTATTTACTAATGATTGTAATAAAATTAACAGGCCAGGCACGGTGGCTTACACCTGCAATCCCAGCACTTTGGGAGGCTGAGGAGGGTGGACCACTTGAGGTAAGGAGTTCGAGACCAGCCTAGCCAACATGGTGAAACTCCATCTCTACTAAAAATATAAAAATTAGCCAGGCGTCGTGGCGCACACCTGTAATCCCAGCAACTCGGGAGGCTGAGGCAGGAGAATTGCTTGAACCCGGGAGGCGGAGGTTGCGGTGAGCTGAGATCGCACCATTGCACTCCAGCCTGGGTGACAGAGCAAGACTCCATCTCGGGAAACAAATAAAATAAAATAAAATAAAATAAACAAACATAACTGGCCGGGCGCGGTGGCTCAAGCCTGTAATCCCAGCACTTTGGGAGGCCGAGACGGGCGGATCACGAGGTCAGGAGATCGAGACTATCCTGGCTAACACGGTGAAACCCCGTCTCTACTAAAAAAATACAAAAAAAAAACTAGCTGGGTGAGGTGGCGGGCGCCTGTAGTCCCAGCTACTCGGGAGGCTGAGGCAGGAGAATGGCGGGAACCCGGGAGGCGGAGCTTGCAGTGAGCTGAGATCCGGCCACTGCACTCCAGCCTGGGCGACAGAGCGAGACTCCGTCTCAAAAAAAAAAAAAAAAGAAAAAAAAGGAAAAAAATAAAAATAAAAATAAACAAACATAACTAAATGCCATAAATAAAAAAGATTACCAGGCTGTAACTACATTGTCAATAATATACTTGGTTTAAAATATTACAGTAGGCAGGGCATAGTGGCTCGTGCCTATAATCCTAGCACTTTGGGAAGCTGAAACAGGTGTGTCACCTGAGGTCAGGAGTTCGAGACCAGCCTGACCAACATAGTAAAACCCGGTCTCTACTAAAAATACAAAATTAGCCAGGTGTGGTGTGGCGTGTGCCTGTAATCACAGCTACTTGGGGGGCTGAGGCGGGAGAATCGCTTGAACTTGGGAGGCAGAGGTTGTAGTAAGCCAAGATTGTGCCATTACATTCCAGCCTGGGCAACAAGAGTAAAACTCTGTGTCAAAATAAATAAATAAATAATAAAAGAAAAGAAAAGATTTCAGTAAATAATGTAATCATAGTGTTCATCGATTGATATTAATATGAATATATTATTAATTAATGATGGCTTATCATACCCTTATTTTATATCAGATACTGTATTGTATATTAGACTCTGTGCTAAGTGGTTTTTTTTTTTTTTAGAGTTTCACTCTGTCGTCCAGGCTGGAGTACAGTGGTACAATCTCAGCTGACTGCAACCTCTGCCTCCTGGGTTCAAGCGATTCTCATGCCTCAGCCTCCCGAGTAGCTGGCACAGCAGGCATGCATTGCCACAGCTGGCTAATTTTTGTATTTTTATTAGAGACAGGGTTTCGGCATGTTAACCAGGCTGGTCTCGAACTCCTGACCTGAAGTGATCTGCCCACCTCGGCCTCCCAAGGTGCCGGGATTACAGCTGTGAGCCACCGTGCCCGGCCTGCTAAGGGCTTTATTTATATTATTTCCTATAATCTTCATATTAACACTGCCAGGTGGGAATTTCTGAAGCTTGTGACTCCACGTTGCACAGCTAGCATGCAGAGGATGACACACCTGAGCCTCCTAGGGCCCTTGCCCTGTGTCAGGACATCCCAGCAGCTCCCTGAGACGCAGCAAATGACGACTCCTGGGAAGAAGCCAGTCTCAGTGGGCAGGCGTGAATTCAGAGTCCCAGGCACCGCTCCCGTCCCCTCACTCCTGTCTCTCTCTGTCTCTCCTGCAGCTCCAGTACCAGGGTAGCCCCTTTAGTGACCCTGGCTTCTCGGCCCCTGAGCTCCAGCTCAGCAGCCTGCCTCCTGCCACTGCCTTCTTCAAGACCTGGCGCGCCCTAGATGACGGGGAAAGGCTGAGCCTTGCCCAGGGGGCCTTCCTGGCCTTGACCCAGCACCTCCAGCTTGTGAAGGACGACCAGAGCGACCTGAACCCTGGCAGTCCCATCCTGCTGGCTCAGCTTGGGACTGCAAGACTCAGGGCCCAAGGCCTGCTGGGCAACATGGCCGCCATCATGACAGCTTTGGGGCTGCCAATGCCCCCAGAAGAGGATACTCTAGGGCTTGTCGCCTTTGGGGCCTCGGCCTTCGAGAGGAAATGTCGAGGCTACGTGGTGACCCGGGAATATGGCCACTGGACAGACCGAGCTGTGAGGGACTTGGCTCTGCTCAAGGCCAAGTACCCAGCATAGAGGGGTAGGACTTCCTGTTAGAGGATGCAGCACTTCCTCTTTCACAATGGCCTCTTTTCTGCCTTGCTTGTGGGCTAGAAAAAGAGATAAACCTTGTCTAGCAGATGGGGCTTGGGTGCCATGTCTGGGAATATTTCCTGGGAGCCAGGCCTCAATTCCTTATTTCAGGGCCTTCTGGCCCAGGTCCTCTGGCCTGCCTTCCAGGTCTGGGTCAATCTCCATGAACACCATTCCATGGGTTACCCATCTAGTGGTACTGGGTGTCTACTTCCTGGTTGGAAAGATGCACCTCTCCAAAGAGGCTTCACCTGTCACTCTACAGGGAGAGGACAGTTGGTCCCCTTCCTAGGCTCTCCCCAAGACCTTCCCCTTTTTGTAATTTTGGGACGGCCAGGACTGCCTTCCTGTCTCTACCTCATTCCCTTTATGAAGATCCTGCCTTTCTAAGCAGACAGGCTTCCTTCTTCCTGCTGAAGCTCATTGGCTCCCCTCGTTGGCCTGTCTGTCTGGGGCTACTCTTCCACTTCTCATCCTCAGTGGCTTCACTTCCTGATCCACGGAAGCCCAATTCTTGAAGAACTAAGGACTGCATCACATCTGTTTCCTGTTAGGACACATCCACTTCCTGTTCTGGGCTGGCAGAGGACACCACTGGACGGGGGCTGTCAGCCTCCTATTTATACTGCTGTGCTTCTTGGGCATGTCTGGGTGACCAGCCTGCACCCCAATGGTCCTTTTCTCCCTAAAGCTATCTCCCCATTTTCAACAACTATATATGCAGGTAACTTTAGTTTCATTTTTATTTTTAAACATTTTATTTACAAAAATTAATTTATTTTCAGAAATAAAACTCTTTTAAGATGTTGCTTGTTTTGTCTCCCCACATCTGGTAGGAGGCAGTGGAGGTGTGCAGGGACAGGGCAGAGGGGCTGAAGGAAAGGAAGACATCAAAGGGACAGGGCTGAGGCCCAAAGGGATGGGGTGTGGGAGACTGGGGATGTGGGTGGAGTGAGCCTGAGGAAGGTGGCTGAGATGCGGAGTCACCTTCCCCCAACAGGACCAGCAGGCACGCCCCTGGCCAGGGAAGCACAGAGAGACGGCCAGACAGGGACAGGGAGACAAGGTGTCACCTCCTTGAGATGAGGCTGAGATGTACACATGAGCTCACAGGGGGCCACGGGGAGGCAGGAAGTGGGGATGGAGAAAAACAGAGACCTCCCAAGAGCTGGGTAAAGGGGGAGGCCAAAGGGAACTGAGGCAGGCCCAAGGAAAGAGGGAGAGCGAGAAAACGGTAGACCCAGACGGAGTTACCATGCAGATGTGGAGGGCCCAAGAGTTAAGAGAAGGGGACAGGCAAAGCAAAGAGAGGCCGGGACAGTGGCTCACGCCTGCAATCCAAGCACTTAGGGAGGCTGAAGCGGGAGGATCGCTTGAGCCCAGGGGTTCAAGATCAGCCTGGGCAACATGGCGAAACTTCGTCTCTACAAAAAATAAAATAAAAAATTGGCCGGCTGTGGTGGCGTGTGCCTGTAGTACCAGCTGCTGGGGAGGCTGAGGCGAGAGGATGGCTTGAGCCCAGGAGGTTGAGGTTGCAGTGCTGGGATCGTGCCACTGCACTCCAGCCTGGGCGACAGACTGAGACCCTGCCCCTCCCCTCCCTTCTCTCCCACAAAAAGCAAAGAAGGCCAAGGCAACGGAGACAGTTAAGAGCAGACAGACACCGAAAGCAGCAGAGAAAGACAAAGAAGCAGAGAGAGAAACGGAGCCCAGAGGAGGGAGGCTGCGCGAGCTGCCCCGCCGCGCTCAGGCCGGGCCCCCGGCCAGCAGCTGGCCCAGGTCGCCCTCAGTGCGGCTCAGCCACTCGCGGTAGAGGCCGCACACGCGGAGTCCCAGCACCTTGGCGGGGAAGACCCCGGCGGCGGAGGCGGCAGAGGCGGTGGCGGTGGGGGGCTCGGCCCGGGGCCCGCGATTGGCGGCGCCCAACGCGGCCAGCAAGGCCTCTACGGCGGCGCCCAGGGCCCGGGCCTGGCGTGCCGCGTCCTCCAGGCGGCGCAGCAGGCGCTGCGCGCGCGGGTTCAGCTCGGCCTGGCGGCGGCGAACTACGTCCAGCAGCGGGGGCAGCGCGGCCAGCGCCGCCGCGTCCAGCCGCAGCCGCTCGTGCACCGGCAGCCCGGCGTGACTCGGAGCCGGGGCGCTCAGGCCGGCCACCGGCAGCCGCGGCGGTGAGAAGCTGGGCAGCCCGAAGGGGTCTCCCTGGAGCTGCACCTGCGGAGACACGGCCGGCGGGTCAGCGGGGCCCCGGAGCACGGGCTGGGGGCTGTTAACTGGGTTCTCCAACCCGCTCTCTGGGGGCCTCAGTTTCCTCATCTTGCAGATGATAATCCTTCCTAACAGAGCTGCTCTGTTTAGGGCAAAACAAAGTGGCATGCGCTTGACACCAATGCCTGTTTCTTCCCCCCTAAACTGGACCCAGGCTGGGCCAGTTTAGGTCAGCACTTTGGGAGGCCAAGGTGGGAGAATCACTTGAGCCCAGGGGTTCGAGACCAGCCTAGGCAACATAGCAAGACCCCAGCTCTAAAAATAAATAAATAAAATAAAAAAGAAATAGCGGGTGTGGTGGCGCATGTCTGTAGTCCCAGCTAGTCCGGAGGCTGAGGCTGAGGTGGGAGGATTGCTTGAGCCCAGGAGGTCAAGGCTTCAGTGAGCTATGATGGCACCACTGCCCTCCAGCCTGGGTGAGAGTCAGACCCTGTCTCAATAAATAAATAAACAGGACCTAATAACAGCAGCAACGTCATAAGGCAGTTATGACCATGTCAAGTGTTCAAGACAGGGCCTGGCCCCAGGAAGAGTTCAATAAAAATGTCAGCTCTTTTGTTAAAGTTACCTTACAGACCAGAGGTCCAATCCTATCTTCACCACTTACTAGCTGTGCAGTTTGGGGCAAAACCACTTCGCTTCTCTGAGCCTCAGTCTTCTCATCTGTACAATGAATGGGGGAGCTTCCTGTCCTGTCTTCATGGAAATCACATAAGATAGTCCAGAGGCCAAGGGGGCTTCATTCCCTTCCCTATCCTCCTCAACCTCTGTACCTGCATTGAGCAGGGGTTCAATGAATCAACATCATATGAATGAACAAATGAAAGATAAAGGTGGGGTTGGGCATGGTGACTCACACCTGTGATCCAGGCACTTTGGGAGGCCGACGTGGGCAGATCACCTGAAGTCAGGAGTTCAAGACCCACCTGGCCAACATGGTGAAACCCCATCTCTAAAAATACAAAAATTAGCCAGATGTGGTGGTGGGTGACTATAATCCCAGCTACTCGGGAGGCTAAGGCAGAAGAATCCCTTGAACCTGGGGGGAGGAGGTTGCAGTGAACTGAGATCTCACCATTGCACTCCAACCTGGGCCACAAGAGCGAAACTCCGCTTCAAAAAAAGAAAAGAAAAGTCGGGCTGGACATACAGTGACTATAGTGACTTACCCTAGGAAGTGGCAGAGCTGGAATTTGAACCAAAGTTCATAGCAGTACAAAGTTAGTTTTGTTTGTTTTAAATAGATGGGGTCTCACACTGTCGTCAAGGGTGGAGAGCGATGGTTTGATCACACAGCCTCCAGGGCTCAAGCAATCCTCCCCACTCAGCCTCCTGAGTAGATGGAACCACAGGCATGCACCACCATGCCTGGCTATTTTTTTCTTTTTCTTTTCTTTCTTTTTTTTTTTTTTAAGAGATGAGGGCTCACTGTGTTACCCAGGCTGGTCTCAAACTCCTGAGCTCAAACAATCCTCCTGCCTCAGCCTCCTAAAGCACTGGGATTACAGGCATGAGCCAATGTACCCAGCCCAAAGCTAGTTCTATTATGCCACTATCCTCCCACTATCCGCTGTCATAGTTGTTACATTATTATTTTTAATGTTATTGTTACTGCCCAAGCTCACAGTTAACAAGTTGGCAGACCTACAGTGTGATTCAAAGCTATACCCTCCCTTCACTACACGAGGGTAATTTAGGGAATTATCTTCCTTCCTTGGGCAGGGTCCTCTGTCCAACTAAAGATGTCAGCAGATCCCTGTCTTCTGTAAAAGTGCCCTCTTGGGATAATTGTTGCTCCAGATTGGAACCTCTTCTTGGCTTCCCTGAATATCCCAGATGGGAGAGTTCACAGTTAATCTTGTTTAGCTGCCTCCTTTTACTGTTGGGGAGAGTCCAAGGCCCATGGAGGGGAGGTGTCAAGGTCACACAGAGCCTAGAACCTCGGTTTTCTGAGATACAGATCAGAGTTCTCCTCACTGCCCCAGGCTACCTGGCTACCTCTGACTTAAAGCACCAAAGTCACTTGAGCCCAGGAGTTCAAGACCAGCCTGGGCAATATAGCAACACCCTGCCTCTACAAAATAATGAAAAAATTACCCAGGCATGGTGGGGATTGCTTGAGCCCAGGAGGTTGAGGCTGCAGTGAGCCATAATGGCACCACTGCACTCCAGCCTGGGCGACAGAGTGAGGCCTCGTCTCAAAAACAAAGCACTGAGGAGGGTGTCTCCAAGCTGGAGAGGACAGAGTGGCATCTGGGTCACAGACAGGGTCCTCTTCCAATTTGCTGTGTGGCCAGGGGCAAGTTGCTGTCCCTCTCAGGAGCCCTGATTTCCACAGCTGGAAAATGAGGTTGAGAGAATGGGTGATCGAGGACCTCTGTGATGTCTGCTCCCATTCCCCCGGCCCCCGGCACCCCAACCCCCATTGCCACTCACATATTCCTGGAGCAGCTGCTCAGCGTATTTGGTGAGGAGGTGCGCAAGGCTGTGTGTCTGACGGATCTTGGCCTCCAAGTGGGGAAGAAGTGAGACTGAGGAATCAGCCTGGGGGTCTTCTGGTGGGAAAGGGGGAAGGAATGAGGATGGCCCAAACTCCTGCTCATTGATCACCTCTCCCAGGCTGGCTCTTCATTCCTGACCCCATCAGGGTCTGGCCCATTCCAACTGAGGGAAAATGAGGCACCAGATCTTTGTCAAGCAGGTGGTCTACCTGAAATGTATTGCCTGTCCCCAAACCACTGTTGAAATCCTATTAAAGCCAAATTCAAAGATAGTCATGCCTTGCTTAACAATGGGGATACATTCTGAGAAATGCATCCTTAGGCGATTTCATCGTGGTGCAAACATCATAGAGTGTATTTACACAAAACTAGGTGGTACAGCCTGCTACACGCCCAGGCTATGTGGTGTTCGTCGATTGCTCCTAGGCTGCAGACCTGGACAGCATGTTATGGTGCAGCAGGCAACTGGAACACAGTGGTATTTGTGTATTTTAACATAGAAAAGGGCCGGATGAGATTGCTGATGTCTGTAATCTCAGCACTTTGGCAGGCCAAGGCAGGCAGATTGTTTGAGCCCAGGAGTTTGGGACCAGCCTGGGCAATATAGTGAAACTCCATCTTTACAAAAAATACAAAAATAAGCTAGGCATAGTGGCACATGCAGGTAGTCCCAGCTACTTGAGAGGCTGAGATGACAGGATCACTTGAACCCCGGGAGGTTGAGGCTGCAGTGAACTGTGAGTGTGCCACTGCACTCCAGCCTGGGCAACGGAGTAAGACCCTATCTCTAAATAAATAAATAAAAACGTAGAAAAGCTACAGTTAAAATAAATATATATGTATGTATTTTATTATATATAATATATATCGGTTGGGCGGGGTGCCTCACGCCTGTAATCCCAGCACTTTGGGAGGCCGAGGTGGGCAGATCACTTGAGGTCAGGAGTTCGAGACCAGCCTGGCCAACATGGTGAAACCCTGTTTCTACTAAAAATACAAAAATTAGCCAGGCATTGGGCTCAGTGGCTCATGCCTGTAATCCCAGCACTTTGGGAGGATGAGGTGGGCGGATCACGCGAAGTCAGGAGTTTGAGACCGTGTAGTGAAACCTTGTCTCTACTAAAAATACAAAAATTAGTCAGGCATGGTGGCGGGTGCCTGTAATCCCAGCTACCGGGGAGGCTAAGGCATGAGAATCACTTGAACCTGGGAGGCGGAGGTTGCAGTGAGCTGAGATCGGGTCACTGCCCTCCAGCCTGGGTGACAGACCGAGACTTTGTCTCAAAAAAAAAAAGAAAAAAGAAAAAAAATGGCTGGGTGCAGTGGTTCACGCCTGTAATCCGAGCACTTTGGGAGGCTGAGGCAGGCGGATCACGAGGTCAAGAGATCAAGACCATCCTGGCCAACATGGTGAAACCCCGTCTCTACTAAAAATACAAAAAAAAAAATTAGCTGGACTTGGTGGCACGTGCCTGTAGTCCCAGCTACTTGGGAGGCTGAGGCAGGAGACTCGCTTGAACCCAGGAGGCAGAGGTTGCAGTGAGCCGAGGCCACTGCACTCCAGCCTGGCGACAGAGCAAGACTCCATCTCAAAAAAAAAAAAAAAATTAGCTGGACATGGTGGCATGCACCTGTAATTCCAGGTACTCAGGAGGCTGAGACAGGAGAAGCGCTTGAACCCCGGAGGTGGAGGTTGTAGTGAGCTGAGGGTGCGCCACTGCACTCCAGCCTGGGCAACAGAGCTAGACTTCATCTCAACACAAACGAACAAATACATACATACACACACACATATATATAAATATATATAATTATATATATTATATATACAGAAAATTATATATACACACATATATCAATATATATACACACACAGGGAGAGAGAGAGAGAAAGACAGAGTCTCGCTCTTTCACCCAGGATGGGGTGCAGTGGTGCAATCTTGGCTCACTGCAGCCTCGACCTCCTGAGCTCAAGTGATCCTCCTGCTTCAGTCTCCTGTGTAGCTGGGACTATAGGCATGTGCCACCACGCCCAGTTAATTTTTGTATTTTTTGTAGAGACAGGGTTTCACCATGTTGCCCAGGCTAAAAGTGAATATAATCTTGTGGGACCTCCATTGTCTGTACGGTCCACCTGTTGACCAAATGTTGTTATGCAGTGCATGACTGTACTGCCTCCACAGTGCAGCCTCCAGAATCACTCCTCCTTTGTAAACGAACTCCTTCCTTTGACTTAAGGCCATTTGCATGAGTTCCAGGGTAGCTCTTTTAATGGCTTTTCTGTGTATATCTGCCTTAGCCTGAGAGCCCTTTGAGGACAGGGCTTACATATTTCCAACTCAGTGACTGCTAGTGGACTTCGACATTATCGAAGCACAGAACTTCACATCGGAAGGTGCCTTGAAGGCCTGTTTTACAGATAGGGAGACTGACGTCCATTTCCATTTCTCTCCCTGATGCCCCTTCCGTGCGAGGCGCTGGCCTGGCTAGTCAGCGAATCAAGGTCCGAAAGAGCCAGTGTCTGGCGCCCCGGGAGGGACTCCATTTCCCGAAACGCACAGCGCGCTCTAGATGCGCGCTGGGGAATGTAGTGACCCGGTGCCCCGCCCCGCCCCCACCCCGCGCCAGTTTCCCAGCACCAGTCGCGATCCTCAGCAGCCCAGACTTTCGTCTCCTGTTGTCACTTACTACTTCCTGTGACTCCAAGACTGCCTTTCCTTACTCTACCCCTTCCTCCAGTCCCCAGCTCTGATTCTTCCCCGAGACTCAGTGGACGCAGGGGTCCTGCCCCAGCCCCGACCCCAGTCCTCCCCATGAGTGTACACGAACCGTTGATCTAAGTCCTGAGCCCAAGTCCCTGAAACCTCAGCCCCAGGCCTCCTCTAAACCCTAGCGCCTGTCGTTTCTCACAACTCACCCGCTCGCTCGTTACCTGACACCGGAGCCCTGCTCTTCCCCGTCAAGGCCGCTCCCCTCCCGGCCCCGGGGGTGGCGGAGACCCAGACCCCCAGCTCCCAACCCCTCTGACTCCTGCGGCCCTCAGCGACCCGGCGTCCGGTCCCTCAGCCCCTTACCCAGATTTCCCTCCCTCCGGCTCATGCTGGCCCCTGGCTGATCCCGGCTCCCTCCACGCCCCCCTTTGGAAGGGGGAGAAAGGGGAAAGGGCTGGGGGCGTGGCCCGGGCGCAGCCAATCAGAGCCCAGACCCCAAACATTTCACCCTACCCCCCCTTTTCAGACAGGATTCCTTGGCCCTGAGCTCAGTTCCTCGCCCGTGGGGCCTAGTAGGGGAAGGGGCCCGAGCTGGGAGGCAAGTTGTCCGCCGGGTGGACAGGACCTCAGGGCGGGGGTGTCAGCGCCTGGAAGGCAGCCCAGTGTCCTGCCGTGGGCTCAGGCTTGGACTTGAGGCAGGGGCTGCTTTGGTGGGAAAGGTGAGGAGACAGGAGAGGGAACAGCCGGACTGGCAGGACAGGAATGCGCAGGCCCTCTCTCTAGTCTGGGGCGCGGCCTGCGAGAGAGGCCACGATAGGGGCCGTCAGGCTCGGGGCACGCTTGTCCAGACATACATCTCCTGGCATATCTTAGATGGCTTCCAATCTCATTGTCACAACCACCAGAAGGGAGACAGATACACTGCTCTCCTCTCCTTAGGAGGCCTAGTAACAGAATCACACACACACGCCCCCCAGAAGAACAAGCTTCAGAGACCTGGACAGGAAGTCACACCCACGCATCAACCCCATTAACCTGGTGTAGACTGAAAGGAAGGCACATAGGGATGATCATACTTGGTTTCTGGCCCCCCTGAGGGGCTCGCGGTCTGTCGGGGAAGCCCATAGACAATAGCAGCTAATGCGGTTTGTGAGTGAAGACTGGGAGGAGGCCCGTGTGTGTGCGTGCGCGTGCGTGTGTCTGCGTGCGTGCATGCGTGCGGATGTGTGTGCCTATGAGCGTGCGTGTGTGCGAGTGGATGTGGTGTGAGGGTGCAGGTGTGCGCGTGTGCATGCATGTGCGCGTGCGTGTGTGTGTGCGTGTGCGTGTGAGTGGGTGTGTTGCCGTGAGCAGACAATGCTGGAATAAAGGAAGAAAGAGTTTAACTGGAGAGGGCACAGTAGATGGAATTGAGCCAGACCATTAGTAGGGCCCACAATCACATGTGCATTGACCGTAAATAGTTATTGGGCATTTACCATGTGCTGGGAACTGTTCCAAGAGCTATACACACATTAACTAATTCCTATGTTATAGATGCGGAATAGAGAGAAGTGACTTGTTCAGGGTAATACAGTTGGGTGTGGCACAGCTGGGATTTTACCTAAGCAGCTTGGCTCAAAAAATGCTGTCCTAACCATGCTCCTAACCCCTTATACCCTTAACCTCGGGACATGGTCACGCCCAAACTCACAGACACAACAGGCACATCTTGAAACACACACACACACACACACAGCAGCACAAATTTTGACATGGTCTTATCTGCTGACAAGCCAGCCTCAAATAAAGTCAACCAAGACACACTCACTTTCTTTAAGTAATGCACATTTTATTTAAGTCATGTGATGGATTTTCACAGAGGACATATGCCCAGGGAACCAGCACCGGATCACACAACAGAACTGGATCAGCTCCCAGAAGCTCTCCCCTCATCCCCTCCCAATCCTAAGGGCGACCACTATCTTGACTTTGGTGCACTTTAAATTAGTTTTGTCTGGTTCTGAACGTAATACACCTGGAACCATCTAGTATGTACTGTTGTATTTGGCTTCTGTCACTCAAGATTTCGTCATGCGACTTGTCTATGTTGCTGGGTGTAGCCGGGCATGTCACTCCCGTTGCTGTGTCTATGTGCATGGTAATGAGTAGGGCATCATTCATTTTCCATTCTGTTGATGGGTTATTTCCAGTTTGGGGCTGTTATGAAAGGGCTCTGAACGTTCCCATGCACCCTCTTGGTGCTCACACCTACACATTTCTGCTGGGTGTTGACAGCCTAGGAGTGGAATTGCTGGATCACAGAGGTGGCATATGTTCGGCTTCACTAGAAAACTGCCAGTTCTCAAAACGTCTCTACCAATTTACACTCCCCCAGAAATACAAGAGAGGTTCAGTCGCTCTACTTTCTCGCCTCCACATGGTGCGGTCTTTTTCACTTTAGCCATTCTGGTGGGTAGAGACCTACTCGTATTCGCAGCGCCTGGCGCGTAATTGGCGCTCAGTTAACAGGACTGTTGAATGAATGGATGAATGAGTGTTGGGCGGTGTAGACCGAGAGCCTGGCGAGGGCGGACACACGCACGCACTCCACACACAGCGTTTCGCGGACACCCACCGCGGCGCACGCACCCCAGGACACAGACCCTCTCGAGCACCCCGCGCCCACGTGGTCTGAACGCACCGCCTCGGCCCTGCCTCGCGCGTCCGGCCGCCGAGCAGTACCCAACTCCCGCTCTCGACGGCGGGCAGGGGGCGCTGCGCGTCCAGGCGCTCCGAGGGGGCGGGCCCGGGTCGGGGCGGGGCCGGCCGGGCTTCCAGGCCTGGGCTCTGGCCGCCCGCGCCACCGGGCCGCTCCGGGGACGGGCCGGGGCGGGGCACGGCGGCAGGAAACGGGGCGGGGACTCGCGGAGGCGTTGGGGACGAGAGAGGGCGCGGCCAACTCCCGGGGGGACGGCAGGCCGAGAGCGCGGCGCCTGGGCCTGGCGCCGAGCCTGAGCCCGCCGGACGGGAGGCGGCCCCGCCGCGGGCTCGGCTCCGGCCCCAGCCCCGCCAGCATGGCCGGCCGGACCGTACGGGCCGAGACCCGGAGCCGGGCCAAGGATGACATCAAGAAGGTGATGGCGACCATCGAGAAGGTCCGGAGATGGTGAGCGCTGCCCGGGGGCCAGGGACGGGACACGGCGGGACCACCACCACCTAAGGCGTCTAAGCTGCCCTCGCCAGCTCTGGGCCCCGGTGTTCGCTGTATCCCCGCCTACTAGCTTTGCCCTGGATCCACAGGGCTCTGTCCCCGTTCCCCTGGCTACTCCTGGGGGCTACAAAGCGTAGTCCCCAGTCGTGCCCTCCCAGAGCGGGAGCCCCCGTTTGTGCCCCGCCCCCTAAAGCTTTGACACTCCTTCTGCAAGTGTGCCCCGAGATCTGCAGGTCTCTGATCCCGGGCCAGGACCATAGCCACGCCCCCCGTGTGTGCCCCAGGGGTCCGCAGAGCCAGGGCCCAAATCATATCCTCTCTCTAGAGGCACCCACCGCCTGTGCCCTGGGGTTTGCAGGGCTCTCTTTCTCCATGTAACTATGCCCCATTAGCAAAACTGTTGCTACCCTCCTGTGCCTCCCCAACCTCTCCAGGTACCCCCAGATGTGTCCGGCTCCTGGGGGGGTGGGTCTCCCCTCAGGCCTCTCTGACCCAGTCCCCCACCCTCCCACAGGGAGAAGCGATGGGTGACTGTGGGCGACACTTCCCTTCGTATCTTCAAGTGGGTGCCAGTGGTGGACCCCCAGGAGGAGGTGAGCAACCCCCATTCCCACAAGGCCCTGCATCTGTGCAACCTCAGGCAAGCTCCTCCCCACCCTGACCTCTACCTCCAGCTCCCAGAGACCTCAGATGCAGCAGAACAGACAGATGGGAACCATCATTGGCAGCTCCTCCCCTTTTTCCCTCTTTTCTGTTCCACACCCTGAGTTCGAGCCCTTTTGCTTCTCCGTGCCTCAGTTTCCTTAGGTGTATGGTGGGGCTTTCCAAGAGCTCTGACCCTAATCCTCTAACCCCCAGGAGCGAAGGCGGGCAGGTGGCGGGGCAGAGAGATCCCGTGGCCGGGAACGTCGGGGCAGGGGCGCCAGTCCCCGAGGGGGTGGCCCTCTCATCCTGCTGGATCTCAATGGTAGGTAGGGATCCTGAAATGCGGAGGGCTGTGGGGACTGAAGGAGTGTATTAGGGATCTCAGGCCAACCATCTCGGCTCTTGCTCCCACAGATGAGAACAGCAACCAGAGTTTCCATTCGGAAGGTTCCCTGCAAAAGGGCACAGAGCCCAGTCCTGGGGGCACCCCCCAGCCCAGCCGCCCTGTGTCACCTGCCGGACCCCCAGAAGGGGTCCCTGAGGAGGCTCAGCCCCCACGGCTGGGCCAAGAGAGAGGTAGGACCAGGTACCTCCCAGGAGCCCTCTCCTCTAAGTCCTGTCTTCTCCAGAGTCTAACCTACCAGCTTATCCCTATACCTGCTCCCCATCTTGTGCACCTTCCTCAAGGTGCCTTCCGACTCCTGCAGAATCTCTCTGTAGCTGCTGTCTCATTCCTCTGGTCTCTTAGGATCTATAGATGACATATCACTGTCTGAGACTTTCATGTAAATTAATTTTTTACTAGTTTATCTTTCTCCTCACTCTCATGTCAGTTTCCTGAATGTTGGGCCCATATTAATCCTTTTTTTTTTTTTTTGAGACAGGGTCTCACTGTGTCACCTAGGCTGGAGTGGTGCAGTGGTGTGATCATAGCTCACTGCAGCCTTGAACTTCCTGGGCTCAAGCGATCCTCCCGCCTCAGCCTCCCAAGTAGCTTGGACCACAGGCATATGCCATTTGTATTTTTTGTAGAGGCAAGGTTTCACCATGTTGCCCAGGCTGGTCTCAAACTCACTCACTCAAGCGATCCTCCATCTTCAGCCTCCCAAAGTGCTGGGATTACAGGTGTGAGCCATCACACCCATACCCCCCCCCCCCCCTTTCTTTTTTTAGAGAGAAGTTCTCTGTCACCCAGGCTGGAGTGCACTGGTGCAATCATAGCTCACTGCAGCCTCAAGCTCCTGGGCTCAAGGGATCCTCTGGCCCCAGCCTCCCAAGTAGCTGGGGACTACAGGTGTGTGCCACCACACCCAGCTAACTCTTAAATTTTTTGTAGAGATAGGGTCTTGCTATGTTGCCAAGGTTGGTTTCGAACTCCTGGCCTGAAATGATCCTCCTGTCTCAGCCTCCCACGGTGCTGGGATTATAGGCGTAAGTCACTGTGCTTGGCCCTATGTGATCTTGTTCACTACTGTATTCTCAGAATAATATGGGACACAGATAGGTGCGCAGTAAATATCTGTTGAGTGAATAAATAACAGTGATAGTCATAGGGGTGATTAATAATAACAGGAATAACAACAGTATTTATTGAGCTCTTACTGTGTGCCAGGCACCCTGGTAAACACTTTACATGGTTGGGTTTTTTTCTTTTCTTTTTTCCTTTGAGAGAGTTTCACTCTTGCCCAGGCTAGAGTGCAATGGCACAATTTTGGCTCACTGCAACCTTCACCTCCCAGGTTCAGGCAGTTCTCCTGCCTCAGCCTCCTGGGTAGCTGGGAATATAGGCATGAACCACCATGCTCAGCTAGTTTTTTTTTTTTGTTTTTTTGTTTTTTTGTTTTTTTTTTTTTGAGACGGAGTCTCGCTCTGTCTCCTGGGCTGGAGTTGCCGTGGCCGGATCTCAGCTCACTGCAAGCTCCGCCTCCCGGGTTCACGCCATTCTCCTGCCTCAGCCTCCCGAGTAGCTGGGACTACAGGCGCCGCCACCTCGCCCGGCTAGTTTTTTGTATTTTTTAGTAGAGACGGGGTTTCACCATGTTCACCAGGATGGTCTCGATCTCCTGACCTCGTGATCCACCCGTCTCGGCCTCCCAAAGTGCTGGGATTACAGGCTTGAGCCACCGCGCCCGGCCGCTCGGCTAGTTTTGTACTTTTAGTAGAGATGGGGTTTCGCCATGTTTTGCCAGCCTCGAACTCCTGACCTCAGGTGGTCCGCCCACCTCGGCCTCCCAAAGTGCTGGGACTACAGGCATGAGCCACCATGCCCAGCCTTTTTTTTTTTTTTTTTTTTTTTTTTGAGATGGAGTCTTGCTCTGTTGCCCAGGCTAGACTGCAGTGGTGTGATATCAGCTCACTGCAACCTCTGCCTCCTAGGTTCAAGCGATTCTTCTGCCTCAGCCTCCCAAGTAGCTGGGATTACAGGCATGCCCCCACACCCAGCTAATTTTTGTTTTTTTGTTTGTGTTTGTTTGTTTTTGAGACGGAGTTTCATTCTTGTTGCCCAGGCTGGAGTGCAATGGCACAATCTCAGCTCACCACAACCTCTGCCTCCCAGGTTCAAGTGATTCTCCCGCCTCAGCCTCCCGAGTAGCTGAGATTACAGGCATGCGCCACCATGCCTCACTAATTTTGTATTTTTAGTAGAGACAGGGTTTCACCATGTTGGCCAGGCTGGTCTCGAACTCCCGACTTTAAGTGATCTGCCCGCCTCCGCCTTCCAAAGTGCTAGGATTACAGGTGTGAGCCACCATGCCCTGCCAACACTTTATATGTTTTTTTCGCATTTAATTTTCACTACAACCTTATAAGGGTGATGATCTTGTTATGATCCCTATTTATAGATGAGGAAACTGAGACCCAGAGAAGTAACTCAGCCAGTGAGCCAGCATCTTGGGCCTGGGTCCTCCTCAGCTCTGCATTTTTTCTTTTCCCCCTTTGAGACAGAGTCTCAATGTGTCGCCCAGGCTGGAGTGCAGTGGCACGATCTCACTCACTGCAACCTCCGCCTCCCAAGTTCAAGCAATTCTCCTGCCTCAGCCTCCCGAGTAGCTGGGATTACAGGTACACATCACCACACCTGGCTAATTTTTGTATTTTTAGTAGAGATGGGGTTTCACCATGTTGGACAGGCTGGTCTTGAACTCCTGACCTCATGATCTACCTGCCTTGGCCTCCCAAAATGCTGGCATTACAGGCTTGAGCCACTGTGCCCAGCCAGCTCTGCTTTCTTCCATGCAGTCAAACCCGTCTGGTTGGCACCTCTTCCTCCCAGGCCCTGCCTTGTCCCTGGCCTTCCCATCTCTCACCCATTTTTGGTTCCAGCTGGTCTCTTCTAGTCACCCCGACACAGCTGCCAGAACAACTTTTTCCTTAATATTTTTTAAGCTTTGCTTTTTTGTTTTGGAGACAAGGTCTCACTCTGTCGCTCAGGCTGGAATGCAGTGGCGTGATCATGGCTCACTGCAGCCTTGGATTCCTGGGCTCAGTCAGCCTCCTGAGTAGCTGGGACTACAGGCATGCATCACCACGCTCAGCTAATTAGTGTTGTTATTTTTTATAGAGATAGGGTCTTACTATGTTGCCCAGGCTGGTCTCAAACTCCTGGGCTCAAGTGATCCTCCTCCCTCAGCCTCCCAGAATGTGAAACCCTGTCTCTACTAAAAATACAAAAAATTAGCCGGACATGGTGGCACACACCTGTAATCCCATCTATTAGGGAGGCTGAGGCAGGAGAATTGCTTGAACCTGGGAGGCGGAGGCTGCAGTGAGCCGAGATCGCGCTACTGCACTCCAGCCTAGGTGACACAGTGAGACTCCATCTCAAAAACAAAAACAAACAAACAAACAAACAAAAAGAACATCCTGATGTGGGACTGTGGGCTGGGTCTGGGTCTAGATAGTGCCAAGCACTTGTATACCTTTGCTATTATAAAAACGGTAGCAAGCATTTATTGAGCACTTACTGTGTGCCAACCACTGTGCTTTACCTGCATCTGCTCATCTGACCCTCACAACAGCCCCATGAGGTAATTACTATCATTATCCCCATTTTACAGATGGGGAAACTGAGGACCGTGGAAATTAAGTAGCTGGCCCAAGGTCAGGATTTGAACCGAGGCAGTCCAAGCCCGGATTCTGTGGCAACTTAGCACACATTCCCTCTGCCTCACATGTCGTACTTTCCTGTCTGTCCACCGCATCAAGACCCACTCACCCTTGAGCTCCCACGTCAGTGTTCCCTCCTCTGCTTCCTAGGGCACAGCCAGGTTCCTGCTCTGTCCTCTCTGCTCCCGTGGCCCTCTGCCTTCTGTGACTGGGGCCTGTGACTGTCTGTTTCCCCCACTGTCTGTGCTGCTGGCACAGAGTGGCTGTTTAGGGGATGTTTGTTACCTTGACGTTCCAGATCCCGGGGGCATAACTGCTGGCAGCACCGACGAACCCCCAATGCTGACCAAGGAGGAACCTGTTCCAGAACTGCTGGAAGCTGAGGTGAGAGAGGCCAGAAGGCTAGACTCCTGGGTCTTGGAGGGAATGGGGGATCTGGGGCAGCCGAAGGCTTGGAGCCTGCATCCTGAGGCCCTGGAGGAGAGGCAGACCTGGGACGGAGCTGAAGGTTTAGGGGCTGGGTTCTTGGGACTGAAAAAGAAAGGGTGTTTCAGAGACAAAGTGCTAAGGGCTGGATCAGGGCTGATTTGAGACCATTAAAAGCCTGACAAAGCCGGGCGTGGTGGCTCATGCCTGTAATCCCAGCACTTTGGGAGGCCGAGGCGGGTGGATCATGAGGTCAGGAGATCGAGACCATCCTGGCTAACACGGTGAAACCCCGTCTCTACTAAAAACACAAAAAATTAGCCGGGCGTGGTGGCACGTGCCTGTAGTCCCAGCTACTCGGGAGGCTGAGGCAGGAGAATTGCTTGAACCTGGGAGGTGGAGGCTGCGGTGAGCCGAGATCGCGCCACTGCACTCCAGTCTGGGTGACAGAGCGAGACTCCTTCTCAAAAATAAATAAATAAAGCCTGACAAAATCATGGTGCTCCTCCATGCATTTTCAAAAAATATCTTAACTGTAAAATTAGCGTAAGAAAATCCCTCGTAAACCTCTGACGTTTCTCACGAAGCTACCTCGATGCATTTTCAGAAATATCAAGTATCAGGTTCGTTCCTCCACACAGTGTCACTGTCGTTGTTGTTTTTGGTGCCTGCTTCCTCTGCGTCCTGAGCATCTGGCCCTGGGCTTGCCTCCTGGGCCCAGGAGGGGAGGGGAGTAGAGGCTTTGGAGAAGGTAGAGGCTCGGAGGCTGGACGCCTGGGTTCGGTGGAGCTCACGCCTGTCCACCCTTCCTCTCCAGGCCCCCGAAGCTTACCCCGTCTTTGAGCCAGTGCCACCTGTCCCTGAGGCAGCCCAGGGTGACACAGAGGACTCGGAGGGCGCCCCCCCACTCAAGCGCATCTGCCCAAATGCCCCCGACCCCTGAGAAGCCGGCCTGCCTGTCCCGTTGCCCCAGGGGCCCCTTTGGCTTTTTACAAATAAAGACCCTTTTGTAATTTTGTGTCATGTCATTTCCCCCTCAGGGCTGGGGAGGGTCTTTGGAGACAGTTTTGTCTCATGCTCCATTGCTCAGATGGGGTCACTGAGGCTCTGAGAGGACCTTCCTGTAGTCCCACCGCAAGGCAGTGTGTGGTGGGGGCTTGAGCCAGGACCTTGCCTCCCAGTACTTCCCGGGTCTGCCCTATCTCCCGACCTTCACCTCTTCCTCTGGGAGGAGGCCCAGGACGTCTCTTCTTGCTCAGCCCTCACCTGGGCCTAATAGTTATCAAAACTCTGGGTAGCTAGGCCATGATTCTTTTTTTTTTTTTTTTTTTTTGAGACACAGACTTGCTCTGTTGCCCAGGCAGGAGTGCAGTGGTGCAATCATGGCTCACTGTAGCCTTGACGTCCCACCTCAGCCTCCCAAGTAGCCAGGACCACAGGTGCGTGCCACCACACCCAGCTAATTTTATTTCTTTGTTTAATTATCACTATTTTTTTTTTAGAGAGTTTCGCTCTTGTTGCCTAGGCTGGAGTGCAATGGCACAATCTTGGCTCACTGCAAACTCTGCCTCCTGGGTTCAAGCAAGTCTCCTGCCTCAGCCTCCTGAGTAGCTGTGATTAGAGGCGCCTGCCACCACGCCCAGCTAATTTTTGTATTTTTAGTAGAGACTGGGTTTTGCCATGTTGGCCAGGCTGGTCTCAAACTCCTGACCACAGGTGATTTACCTGCCTCGGCCTCCCAAAGTGCTGTGATTACAGGCATGAGCCACCACGCCCAGCCCGCTAATTTTATTTTTTGTAGACATGGGATCTCGCTACATTGCCCAGGCTGGTCTTAAACTCCTGGGCTCAAGTGTTCCTCCTGCCTTGGCCTCCTAAAGCGTTCGGATTACAGGTGCGAGCCATTGCGCCCGGCCTGTTCACATTTCATACATAATAACACAGAGGCCCAGAGGGCTTGGGGGCCTGGGATGACCAACCCATTCCCTGCCCTGAGGAAGCCACTCCTCCACCCGGGATGCCTGTCCACACTTCTGGTTGGGTCTAACTTATCCCCATCTCAATCACCATCTCCTCTGAGAAGCCTTCCCTGACTCCAGGCTCAGTGAGTTTCCCCTTTTTTGAGCTTTAGCAACCTCTTGGGCTTTGTTCTCCTTGTTTCAGCATTTATCAGGCTATTCTGGGACCCGTGGTTTGTGTGTGTGTGTCTTGTCTACGAGGCTGTGGGCTCTGAGGGGGCCCCACACAACACTGGGAACAGCGCAGTCCCAGCAGCTGCTTCATGAATACATGAATGGCCTAGGGTTTTCCAGGCAGGCTTCTCTGAGGAGGTGGCATGCGAGCTGGGCTCTGACACATGAACCTCTGTGCTAGAACTCAAGTCAGAAGCCCTGGTTCAAGTCCTGGCTCTGTTACTCCCTGAGTGGCTGTAGGCAGGCTGTTTCTACTCTCAGCATTAGTTTGTTCATCTGAGCAATGGGAACAATAACTAGGCCTCATCTGCCCCAAGGGTTTGTGGGAACCTTCAAGTAATATAAGGCCCTCTCACTCTGTGCCTGCAGGGTCATGTATACTGGCCCTATTTTTGTTTTTAATGAAGAAAGATACTGAGGTTCAGAGAGGACCAAACTGAAACTTTAAAGAGGCTTTAAAAACTGTAGGCTAGGTGTGGTGGCTCACACCTGTAATCCCAGGCCTTTGGGAGGCACAGGTGGGAGGACTGCTTGAGGCCAGGAGTTTGAGACCAGCTTGAGCAACATAGCGAGACAAAAA
The DNA here is from genome assembly GCF_003255815.1 of Theropithecus gelada. NCBI lineage: Eukaryota > Metazoa > Chordata > Mammalia > Primates > Cercopithecidae > Theropithecus > Theropithecus gelada. Next base: position 54,402,958 of record NC_037688.1, read on the forward strand.
AATGAAAAAATTAGCCAGGCATACTGGTGTGCGCCTGTAGTCCAAGCTTTTTGGGAGGCTGAGGTGGGAAGATTGCTTGAGCCCTGGAAGTCGAGGCTGCAGTGAGTGATGATTGCACCACTGCGCTCCACTCTGGGCAACAAAGCAAGACCCTGTCTAAACAAACAAAGGAAATGTAAGGATGCTTCCCACAGCAGCTGCAGTGGCGATGGTGGAGCCAGCACTGTCCAAGGAAGCCAGGCTTGCTGCAATGTAGTGTAACTGTTTCTTATCGCTGCTGTTAACAAATTGCCACACATATAGGGGCTTAAAGCCACAGACATTAGCCAGGCACGGTGGCTCATGCCTATAATCCCAGCACCTTGGGAGGCTGAGGTGGGTGGATCACCTGAGGTCAGGAGTTCGAGACCAGCCTGACCAACAAGGTGAAACCCATCTCTACTAAAAATACAAAAATTAGCTGGGCATGGTGGCGGGCACCTGTAATCCCTGCTACTCGGAAAGCTGAGACAGGAGAATTGCTTGAATTCAGGAGGTTGCAGTGAGCCGAGATTGCACCACTGCACTCCAGCCTGGGTGACGGAGCAAGACTCCATCTCAAAAAAAAAAAAAAAAAAAAAAAGCCACAGACATTGATTCTCTTATAGTTCTGGAGAAGTCCAAAGTTAGTCTCACTGGATTAAAGTCAAGGTTTCAGCAGTAGTTCCCTCCAGAGGAGGATCTCTTTCTTTGCTTTTCTGGCTTCTGGAGGCCACCTACATTCCTTGGCTTGTGGCCCCTCCCTCATCTCAAATCAGTGTAGCATCTTCCAATCTCTCTCCATCGTCATATCTTCTCTAACTCTCCTGCCTCCCTCCTCCAAGGATCCTGTGATGACACTGGACCCACTTGAATAATCTAGAACACTCTTCCTATCTCAAGATCCTTAGTTTCATCACACCTGCAAAAGCCCATGTGCCATATAAAGCAACACATGCACAGATTCTGGGGATTCGGATGTGGACTTCTTTGGAGGGCCATTCTTCATGGTAATGTCGGCTGTTTGCTGTGTGTGTGGCCACCTCATGACTCCCCTCAACCACTCCCGAGGGAGAAGAGTGTTCTGTAGATAGGAAAGTCCCTTGTGTGGGTTAGTGGTGCAGTGTTGAAGCTCAGAATTCAGGTTCCAGGTTTGAATCTCAGCATCTGCATTCATTTGTTGTATGACCTTGAGCAAGTGACTGAACCTTTCTGTGCCACTGTTTTCTCATCTATAAAATGGAGATAAAAGGCCGGGCACGGTGGCTCACACCTGTAATCCTAGCACTTTGGAAGGCTGAGGCGGTTGAATTACTGAGGTCAGGAGTTCAAAACTGGCCTAATCAACATGGTGAAACCCCGTCTCCACTAAAAATAGAAAAATTACTTGGGCGTGTTTGTGGGTGCCTGTAATCTCAGCTACTCAGGAGAGCAACAGAGGGAGACTCTGTCTCAAAAAAAAAAAAGCAGATAATAGTGACATCAGCCTGGTGAGAGTATTCTGAGAGTTAAATTAGGCCACACATGGAGAGACAGCCCTTGGCCTGGGACGTAATAAGTGCTCAACAAATGGCAGGTTTTGTCCTATTCCCATTTTACAGATGAGGATACCAGAGACTCTCATGTCCCTGAGGCTGGGGACAGAAGCCTGGTCCCAGATGGGGTGTCCATTTCTGAGCAGCCTTGAGAAGCTAACGTTTGAGTCTCCCCTATTCTTTTTTTTTTTGAGACGGAGTCTCGCTCTGTTGCCCAGGCTGGGGTGCAGTGACTGGATCTCAGCTCACTGCAAGCTAGGCCTCCCGGGTTTACGCCATTCTCCTGCCTCAGCCTCCTGAGTAGCTGGGACTGCAGGTGCCCCGCCACCTCGCCCGGCTAGTTTTTGTATTTTTTAGTAGAGACGGGGTTTCACCGTGTTCGCCAGGATGGTCTCGATCTCCTGACCTCGTGATCCGCCCGTCTCGGCCTCCCAAAGTGCTGGGATTACAGGCTTGAGCCACCGCGCCCGGCCTGAGTCTCCCCTATTCTTGTCCCTCTCCTGGTCACGGGGTCTAGGAAACTGTCCTGAGCCCAGGCATGCCCCCACCCTCTCAGTGACCCATTCTTTGACCTGGTTTAAAAGCCAGTTTGGGCTTGGCATGGTGGCTCACGCCTATAATCCCAGCACTTTGGGAGGCCGAGGCAGGTGGATCACTTGAGGTCAGGAATTCGAGACCAGCCTGGCTAACATGGCGAAACCCTGTCTCTACTAAAAATACAAAAATTACCCAGCCATGGTGGTGCATGCCTGTAGTCCCAGCTACTCGGGAGGTTGAGGCAGGAGAATCACTTGAACCTGGGAGGCAGAGGTTGCCTGGGCAACAGAGCGAGAGTCCATCTCAACCAAAAAAAAAAAAAGCCAGTTTGGCTGGATATGGTGGCTCACACCTGGAATCCCAGCACTTTGGGAGGCTGAGGTGGGAGTTTTGCTTGAGCCCAGGAGGTTGAGGCTGCAGTAAGATATGATTGTGTCACTGCACTCCAGCTTGCATGACTGTATCTTAACAAAAATAGTGAACATGGTAAATTTAAAAAGCTATATCTTCCAGAGCCACAGCCCTTATTTATCACCTTGCTGCCCCCTTCCCTCCTCCTCCCCAAGTCCACACTCTCTTTGTGGAAATCCTTCTACTCCTGGCACTCGGGCCCCACCTCTGGGGCTCACTGACTCCTCCCCTCTGAGCACTCATCCGTCCTTGGCCACTCCCCTCTTCCTGGTCTGGGAACTGTCTCTTGCCCTGGCCTTGCTTCTCTTTGTGCACACTCTCCCTGCTAGGTCCCACCTGCCCTTTGAATCAACAGTTCCTCATTCTCTGACTCTAAGTTCCGCCCCGACCTCTAGACTCCAGGAGCCAAATGGCTGCATCACATCTCCATTGGGATATCCCAGAGACCCAAGCCTCATCCTCCCCACAACCTATTCCTACCATCCCAGGAGTCAGCCAAAATGGTGACACCAGAAGTCAGAGTCACCTTCCAGGAACCACCACGTCCTGTAGGGTCTCTGTCTTAAGTAATTTTCCAGTTAGCCCCTTTCTTCAGGGCAACGCTGCTTTACTAGGTGCCAACAAAACTGATAGCCTCCTGGTGGGGTTCCCTGCCTCCCTCTTGCCCACCTCCAATCCATGCTCCACCCAGTAGCTGGGCAATCTTCCAGAAACCCAAATCTGTCCATGCCACTGCCCCAGTTAGAACCTTCCTGTCCTCACTACCTGCAGAATGGAGCCCACAGCCTGCTGCGTACCCACACCTGCAGCCACTCTCTGAACTGCTCACAGCCCCCAGATGCCTGCTGCTGTCTCTCACCCCTTGGGTTTTGCTCACACTGGCTGCCCCACCAGGAAAGCCCCTCCCATCCCCTCTTCGCCTGGCAGATGCCAATGCAGTTTTCAAGCCTCAGCTTCTGGGGTGTCTCTTCTGCCTTCCCTCAGCCCCTCACCCCTCCTCTGCTGCGACGTGGAGTGGTGGCTGTTGCTTTGTAATGGTCCGTGTCTGCTTGGGTCTTCAGCACCAGCCTGGAAGCCCCAGGAGGGCAGAGGATTCCCTTTATTCATAGCAATAGGTACTTACTGTGTGCTTACTGTTTGCTGGGCACTGTTGTAGAACCTGCGGATGCAGCATAAAGAGCACAGAATAAATGGCCGGGCATGGTGGCTAGCACTTTTGGAGGCCAAGCACTTTGGGAGGCTGAGCACTCTGGGAGGCTGAGGTGGGCGGATCACCTGAGGTCAGGAGTCCAAAACCAGCCGGGCCAACATGGTGAAACCCCGCGTCTGCTAAAAATACAATAAAATTAGCCAGGCGTGGTAGTGGGCGCCTATAATCGCAGCTACGTAGGGAGGCTGAGATGGGAGAATCACTTGAACCCGGGAGGCGGAGGTTGCAGTGAGCCTAGACTGTACCACTTGCACTCTAGCCTGGGTGAGTGAGATTCTGTCTCAAAAAAAAACAAGAGGCCGGGCGCGGTGGCTCAAGCCTGTAATCCCAGCACTTTGGGAGGCCGAGACGGGCGGATCACGAGGTCAGGAGATCGAGACCATCCTGGCTGACACGGTGAAACCCCGTCTCTACTAAAAAAATACAAAAAACTAGCCGGGCGAGGTGGCGGGCGCCTGTAGTCCCAGCTACTCGGGAGGCTGAGGCAGGAGAATGGCGTGAACCTGGGAGGCGGAGCTTGCAGTGAGCTGAGATCCAGCCACTGCACTCCAGCCTGGGCGACAGAGCGAGACTCCGTCTCAAAAAAAAAAAAAAAAATCCCTGCCCTCATGGCATCTGCCTTCAGGCAGTTATATCCTAAGCAGGAAGTTAGAGTGCTCTGGAAAAAGAAAGCACAGCACGGGAGATGGGGAAAGAGTAGGGTGTGATTTTAAGCTGGGTCAAGGCGGGGGCCTCACTAAGGCAAAGGCTGAAGAAAAGATGGAAGGAGGTGAGGGAGAGAGCCTTGCAAGTATCTGGGGAAGAGCATTCCAGGCAGAGGGAATGGCCAGGGTGAAGGAGAGCCAGTGTGGCTGGAGCGGAGGGAGGGAGGGGCCGGGGAGTGAGTTCAGGTCGGCTGGGCCTGGCAGGCAGGGCAAGCAAGTACTTAATCTATCCTTCACACTGGGAGAATGAAAACAAGGGCAGTACTAATCACACCCTTCAGAAGACAGGCAGAAGCTGGGCCAGCAGAACTTATGGTCGCCCTGCTCGGAGGCCAGTGTCAGGACTTGGCTTTTCCTCTGGGTATCATGGAGGGTTCTGAGCAGAAAAGCATAATCAGACTTAGGTTTTGTTCCCGTTTTTTTTTTTTTTTTTTTGTGACAGAGTCTCACTCTGTCGCCCAGGGTGGAGTGCAGAGGTGCAATCTCTGCTCACTGCAACCAGTGCCTCCCGGGTTCAAGTGATTTTCCTGCCTCAGCCTCCCAAGTAGCTGGGATTATAGGCACCTGCCACCACACCCAGCTAATTTTGTATTTTTAGTAGAGACAGTGTTTCACCATGTTGGTCAGGCTGGTCTTGAACTCCTGACCTCAGGTGATCCACCTGCATGGGCCTTGCAAAGTGCTGGGATTACAGGTGTGAGCCACTGCGCCCGGCCTGTATGCACATTGTTAACTAGAGCCCAGTATTCATTCATAGTTTTTCCCCCCTCTTTGATGTAAAATATCCATATAGTAAAATGCATAGGTGTTAACTGCATGATTCAGTGAATTTTAACAAAAGCGTAGTGCCAGGTGTGGTGGCTCACTAAGAGGCCAAGGCAGAAGATCATTTGAGTCTAGAAGTTTAAGACCATCCTGGGCAACATAGTGAGACCTCATCTCTACAAAAACTTGAAATGTTGCAGTGAGCTATTGCCCCCTTCTCATCTCCAACTCCCCAGAGTCAAACACTATTCTGACTTTTTTATAAGACAGGGCCTTGATCTGCTGTCCAGTATTGGAGTACAGTGGCATATTCACAGCTCACTAATTTTTTTTTTTGGTAAGTTTTGCAGAGACGGGGGTCTCACCATATTGCCCAGGCTGGTCTTGAACTCCTGGGCTCAAGCGATCCACCTGCCTCTGCCTCCCAAAGTGCTAGGATTATAGGCGTGAGCCACCACACCTGGCCTGATTGTTTTAAAATAACAGATGGGGTGAACCTGTTCTGGAACTTCATGTAAATAGAATTAAGCAGTATGTAACTCTTACGCATCGCTTACGCATCTGTTTTCTTTCACTCAGGCTAATAATATTCTTTTTTTTTTTTTTTTTTTTTTTTTTGAGACGGAGTCTTGCTCTGTGCCCCAGGCTGGAGTGCAGTGGCGCGATCTCGGCTCACTGCAAGCTCCGCCCCCCCGGGTTCACGCCATTCTCCTGCCTCAGCCTCCCAAGTAGCTGGGACTACAGGCGCCCACCACCTCGCCCGGCTAATTTTCTTGTATTTTTAGTAGAGACGGGGTTTCACCGTGTTAGCCAGGATGGTCTCGATCTCCTGACCTCGTGATCCGCCCGTCTCGGCCTCCCAAAGTGCTGGGATTACAGGCTTGAGCCACCGCGCCCGGCCGGCTAATAATATTCTTGAGGGTCATCTAGATTCTTGTGTGGATCAGTAGTTTGTTCCTTTTTTTGGTTTTTTTTGTTTTTTTTTTTTTGGGAGGGGGGACGGAGTCTCGCTCTGTCACCCAGACTGGAGTGCAGAGGCGCAATCTCGGCTCACTGCAAGCTCCGCCTCCTGGGTTCACGCCATTCTCCTGCCACAGCCTCCCGAGTAGCTGGGACTACTGGCGCCCGCCAGCACACCCGGCTAATTTTTTGTATTTTTAGTAGAGATGGGGTTTCACCGTATTAGCCAGGGTGGTCTCGATCTTCTGACCTCGTGATCCTCCCGCCTCGGCCTCCCAAAGTGCTGGGATTACAGGCGTGAGCCACTGCGCCCAGCCAGTTTGTTCCTTTTTACTGCTAAATTATATTCCATAGGCCAGGATCTCTCTGCTGGGTGAAGAAGAGATGGGCCCTGCCAGGGCTCAGAGACTCAGGTGAATGTACCCCAGGGAGATGGACAGCCTTTTCTTAGGAATTTCTGGAATGGGGAGTCTGTGGCATTAGTCTCCCCAGAAATCTGGGAAAACAGAACTACATCAGGAGACTCTAGCGTGACCAAGCATCCCTGTTTGCCCAGGACTTTCCTGGTTTTAGCACTGCAGGTTCCGTGTCCCAGGAGACACCCCAGTCTTGAGCAAACTGGGATGGCGGATCACCGTCACCCTAGCAGGATCCTGCCACTGCCCTTGGGGCTTCCGGACCCTTTTCACACAAGATTACATTCTATTCTCCTAAGGACTGATTTTCCTTAAACTCCAAAGTAGGCTCCTCTTCTGTTCTAAAACTTCCCATGGCTTCCCATGGCTGTGCCTGGCAACTGAAAGGACATAGTCTCTGGTAGTGGTTCTCAAACTGCTGCATATTGGAATCACCTGAGGAATCATTTAAATATTCTGATGGCTGCCTTCCACCCCAGACTTTTTTTTTTTTTTTTTTTTTTTGAGATGGAGTCTCACTCTGTCACCCAGGTTGCAGTGCAGTGGCACAATCTTGGTTCACTGCAATCTCCGCCTCCCAGGTTCAAGTGATTCTCCTGCCTCAGCCTCCCGAGTAGCTGGGACTACAGGCGCGTGCCACCACACCTGGCTAATTTTTGTATTTTTAGTAGAGACGGGGTTTCACCATGTTGGTCAGGCTGGTCTCAAGCTCCTGACCTTGTGATCTGCCCACCTTGGCCTCCCAGAGTGGTAGGATTACAGGCATGAGCCACCGGCCCAGCCACCCCAGACACTTTTTTTTTTTTTTTTTTTTTGAGACGGAGTCTCGCTCTGTCGCCCGGGCTGGAGTGCAGTGGCACGCTCTCAGCTTATTGCAACCTCTGCCTCCCGGGTTCCAGCTATTCTCCTGCCTCAGCCTCCCGAGTAGCTGGGACTATAGGCACGTGCCACGGCTAATTTTTTTTTTTTTTTTTTTAGTAGAGACGGGGTTGTACCATGTTAGCCAGGATGGTCTCAATCTCCTGACCTTGTGATCCGTCTGCCTCGGCCTCCCAAAGTGCTGGGATTACAGGCGTGAGCCACGGCACCCGGCCCCACCCCCCCCCGACATTTTAAATTGGTATTATGTGCAACCTGGGCCCTGGGATTTTTTGATTTGTTTTGTTTTGTTGAGTCTTGAGTTTAGCTCTGTCGCCCAGGCTGGAGTACAGTGCCATGATCTTGGGTCACTGCAACCTCCACCTCCCGGGTTCAAGCCATTCTCGTGCCTCAGCCTCCCAAGTAGCTGGGATCACAGGTGCCCGCCACCACGCCTGGCTAATTTTTTTATTTCTAGTAGAGACAGGATTTCACCATGTTGTCCAGGCTGGTCTCGAACTCCTGACCTCAGGTGATCCTCCCACCTTGGCCTCCCAAACTGCTGAGATTACAGGCATGAGCCACCGCGCCTGGCCCGGCCAAGGGCCCTGAGATTTTTAAAATCTCCTCAGCTAACATGCTGCAAAGCTTAGAGGTGCCAGCCTGTGAATGTGATTTGTTTGGCTTACATGGTGTTGAACATGTTGGCAACATTAAAATCAAGTGATTTCATATAAAAATCTGGACTCAGGCCGGGTGCCGTGGCTCACACTGTAATCCCAGCACTTTGGGAGGCTGAGGCAGGAGGACTGCTTGAGCCCAGGAGTTGAGAATACAGTGAGCTATGTGTTGCTGCCCGTCAACCTGGGCGGCAGAGTGAGATCCTGTCTCCACCAAAAATAAAAAAAGGAATCTGGACTCCAGCTACCCTTGAAAGCAGATGTTCTGAGATACTGAGTTTGCCTCCTGGAGTGGTCATGGGGCGGGGGTTGGGGGTGGGGTAGGTGGGTGGGGGGTGCAGAACACTGACTGCCCTGGGGGCGGAGTCTCTGCCCTCCAGTTCCGGCAATCCCTACTGCTCCCTGGTGTCCCACTCTCCTTCTTGCTGTTCACTTGCACGGCTTCCAGGGGAATGGCTGAGTTTTGCAGCCAGGCATTCCAGGCCTCCCAGCTTCGGCTTCTGATCACCTTCTCCACCTCCTCACTCCCTGCTCTAGTCATCTTCATCTCATGTCCTGCCCTCCAGCCACATGGGCTGCTTGGTCCCTTCCACACCTGTTTTTGGCCATGAAGTTCTCCCACCAAGTTCCTTATGGTAGACAAGCCCCTGCTGGATTTGGTCCCTGCCCACATCTCCTGCCCCTTTCCCCAAGCTCTCCTCCAACTCATGCATAGAACATCTACCACAAGGAAGCTGGCCAGGCTGTTAGCACTCCTGTTCCCTCTGTCTGTGAAGCCCTTTCCTTCCCTCCACCCTCCCCTTCTCTCTCTCATCTCAGGCTTTGGGTTTGATTTCACCTCCTCCAAGGTTCCCTGACCTTCAAACTAGGTCAGGTCCCTGGTTAGTCACTGTACTTCCTCTTTTTCACCTCCTTCATCTCACTTCCCCTGCCAGAATAAGGCCACATCTGTCTCATAATCTCTGTCTTCCTAGGGCCTAGTATGGTGTCTGGCATACAGTAGGTGCTCATTAATGATAAATGAATGAAAGCAAGCACATCTCCCTTTCTCTACTGGCAAAATCCTAATCCTTTTCTGGTTACATTTCTCCTATAGCATCCAATTCTGTTCTCAAGACCCAAAGATCTCTGAGATCCAGTGATCAATGGAGTTTTAGCTCAGGTCCATTTCACAGTGGACACAGTGGATCCCCAAATTCATCCTGTGGTTATTTCCCCAGGCCCAGAGTGAGTGCACTGGTGGCACAGGCATACCCATCAAGTGGCAGAATCCCCCCATCAGTTAACTGGGTGTCGCTGTACATGGCTGTGAAGGCAGGGATGACCCCAGGACCCCACTGGGGACAGCACAAGGGCAGAGCCCAAGAACTTACTTTCCGTCCTCTTGCATTTGCCTGTGGATTTGCAGTTGGTAATGGCGTTCTTGCCCGGCCCTCCTTTGTTCCTCAGGGCAGCCAGGCAGCCGTGGCGTAGTGAAAGGGCAGGATGCGGGATAGGAATGGAGCTATTCCTGATTTAAACTGATTTGCTCTGTGATTTGGGGCAAGTCCCTTCCCCTGTCTAGACCTTAGTTGCCTCATCTAAAAAAAATGGAGCCAATAATCTTTTCCTCGTCTTTGGGGTCATCCATCTTTGAACCACATCAGGAGCAGTGGGAACCAAGTGCAGAGGATGGCCTTAAAAGCGGTATGGGAACCAAATTTTTGTAAAGTAAATATTTTCAACTTTTATATTTTGGAATCACCAGCGGTATTTATTACGTGCACTCTAGGAAATGGAGGCAATGCTATGCCAAAACAGAAAGTAAAACTCTGTTATCCTGTGCCGCGGCCCGGTGGAGGTTTTAATGTCTGTATCTTAAGATCTGGTGAGGGCACGGGTAGGTGCGGCTGGACCGAGTGAAACCAGCCCCGTTGGGCGCCTAGGCTCTGGCTCAGGGCTGTGCTCACAGTGAAGGTGTCTGCAGCTCGGCACCCACAGGCCCCGCTGCCCTTCCAGCCTTTGTGGCGCTCCGAGGAGACAAAGGCTGGCTGCGCGGCCGTGGGAAGGGTTAAGGCCACCGACGCAGCCCTGGCGCGTGCTAGAGCGGCCAGTGGCGGACTTCCGGTTGGGGCGCGGGCGCGCGCCGCGTGTTCCCGACCCGCAGCTGCGGAGCCCTCGGGCGACCCAGCCGTGCGTAGTGCTGCGCTGTCTCAGTCTGCGGCTTGCAGTACGCGGGTAGGGGATGTGTTGCTCCGCCTCGCCTGCGCTGCGGCGGGACACTGGCATCTAGGCCAGACCCTCCCGCAGGGTCCGCACTCGCGATCTGGGCCGTGGGCAGCTTCGTGGCCCCTCCGGGCCTTGGTTTCCCCGGCTGTTATAGGGGCGTGAGGATCCCAGGCGAGCTGGGGGCAGGCAGCTTCTTCGGCTCCCTTGTGCCATGGAACCCACTGTATGCCCGTTATGCAGTCAGGAAAGCTGAGGCCGGGAAGGAGGGCGTCACGCTGCAACCGTGGAAACCAGCGCTCCCTCGCGTTGCCGCAGTCTGCAGAGGCGTGGCCAGAGCCATCCCCGGTCTCCAGTGCGGCTGCAAGGGCGGGCGCCCGAGGGCGTTCTGCTCCAGGCCTACACCCGCGAGCTGACCGTGTCAGGCGCGCCACACACGGCGCTTCTCATTCTCACTGCACCTCGCGAGGCAGGAGCTGCCGTTCCCGTGTCACAGATAGAAAAACAGGCTGGGGTGATTTCTCCGGAGTCAAGACTCAGGTCTGTGGCTCAGTCGGGAAGGATAGAAACCCAAGCTTCCTCAGACTGGTTCAGAGACCCGGCCAAATTAAATAATAATGGCCCTGACTCAGGGGTCTTTAAGTCTTACCCCCCTCCCTCCCCTTTTGTTTTGTTTTGAGACTGTCCCCCAGGCTGGAGTGCAGCGGTGCACTGCAGCTTCGACCTACAGAGGGCTCAGGTGATCCTCCCACCTCAGCCTCACGAGTGGCTGGGACTACAGACACGCGCCACCACGTCCGGCTAATTTTTCTATTTTTTGTAGAGTCAGGATCTCGCTATGTTGTCCAGGCTGGTCTGGAACTCCTGGGCTCAAGCAATCCTCCTGCCTCGGCCTCTCAAAGTGCTGGAATTACAGGCATGAGCCACCGCGTCCGGCTACCCTTTAGTTATCTCAAGGAGTTTAATAATTGAATTTAGGCTGGTCTCAGTGGCTCATGCCTGTAATCCCAGCACGCTGAGAGGCTGCGGCAGGCAGATCGCTTGAGGTCAGGAGTTCAAGACCAGCCTGGCCAACATGGTGAAACCCTGCTTTACTAAAAATACAAAAATTAGACGGGTGTGGTGCCACGCACCTGTAATCCCAGCTACTCAGGAGACTGAGGCAGGAGAATCGCTTGAATCTGGGAGGTGGAGGTTGCAATGAGCCAAGATTGCACCACTGCACTCTAGCCTGGGCCACAGAGCGAGAATCTGTCTCAAAAAAAAAAGATTTGACACCTATACCTTCCTCCGTGTGTGCGTTTGTGTGTGTGTGTATGGAGGAGGAAAAATTATATATATATATATATAATTTTATCATTTGAAAACCACCCTCACCTTATTCTTACATTGCATTTTCCTGACAATTCCTGTAAAGAAGTGCATGATTTTAGTGATGAAGAAACAGGTTCAGAGAAGTCAGGTACAATAACTTTTCCAGGGTCACACAGATAGTGACAGAAGCTAGGCTTAACCAAGTCTGTCTGATTGCCAAAACTATCTACTTACCAAGTCTGGAAGTAGGATAGGGGGTGGGGAATGGACTAGCAGGCTTGAGAGGGGACTCTGGCCACTACCCAAAACATGCAGGCACCAGGCTGGCTGAGTTATTTTGGGTACATATTCTGATAAATATTCAAATATTTCTATGAAACAATTTATGACTCTAAACAGAAATCCCATCTCATTTGCCATTGGGGCTTTCACTCACTCTTAAGGGCACACCGCAGTTCAGGAGGTGCTGCCTACCTAGAGAATGAGGGTGTGTGTGCATGCACGTGCTGGTGGTGAGGAGCGTCTGATCTCTAGTTCATCTTGGTTGCTACTGGCATCACTTTCCAAGCCCACAGGGGTCCCGTACACTGCATGACTTCTGTCCTGTTCCCCCTGTGGGCACCAGAGTCTCTAGGCTGGCTGGGATTTCCTGCATATAGAGTACCATGTTTCTGGAACGTCAGGCTGCCACCTGCCCTCAGGACTGACCACTTTCCTAGAGCACAGCCACAGGGCATTCACCAGGACTCCCTCTCTCCCCTTCCTGGCCAAGGACTTCCCCATCTCTTGCCATCATCTTCATCAGAACTCTGCCTCCTCCCTCAGACCCTATTCCTCGTCTTATTCTTTCCCTGTGGGCTTTAACAGACCATTAAATTCAGAGACTATTCCAATAACACTAATATCCTTTTCCAGAGAGAGCTTAAGTTTTACACGGTAATTTTTGAAATTGTAGCATACAGAAGATAAGCAAAACAACCAGGTCCTGCTATGCTCTTGTTCAACACTGATTTAACTCAGTCCACCTCTCTCACAGCTGTGCAATTCGACTTGACCCAAACTTGAAGCTAAGCACCTCCAGAAAGGGTGATTAGGGTCCATCTGGTCTCACTCAACTTGGGTGAGAATCTCAACCCTAACTCCAAGCAATTATCTGAGTAATTCTGGACCCTATAAAACAAAATAGCAGCAGCTGGGTGTGATGGCTCACACCTGAAATCCCAGCACTTTGGGAGGCCAAGGTGGGCAGATCACCTGAGGTCAGGAGTTTAAGACCAGCCTGGCCAACATGGTGAAACCCTGTCTCTACTAAAAATACAAAAATAAGCCGGGCTTGATGGTGCATGCCTGTAGTCCCAGCTACTCAGGAGGCTGAGGCAGGAGAATCACTTGAATCCGGCAGGTGAAGGTTGCAGTGAGCTGAGATCATACCACTGCACTCCAGCCTGGGTGACAGAGTGAGACTCAGTCTAAAAAAAAAAAAAAAAAAACGCTAACATTGAGCTAGGTGAATATTCTCAGAGCACTACATGCATAATCTTACAAAATCATTTCAACAACTTAGTGAGGTAAGTACTCTTATTATTTCCACTTGACAGATGAGAAAAGCAAGGCACAGAGAAGTGAAGTCACTTGTCCCATCGTATATAGTAGAGGCAGATTTGAATCCATATCATCTGACTTCAGAGTGTGTACTCAAACCCAGAGTTCAGATGAGGCTAACTCCAGCCATCATTTACAGCGGCCTTTCAGTGTTCCCTGTACACTGCCCCCCTCTTAAGTCAGTTTCTAGCTACTTGGGAAGCAGAGTTGGGGATTCCCCTTCCCAGAGATCCAGAGTCCAAGCACCCCAAGACCTGGATCTCCCACTCAGGACACCTTTCCCCCTGTCCAGTTCTGGCACCTCTGGCAATGAGTTAATGACTGTTCCCTTGGCCTGCAACTGCCACTGAGTTACTATGTGTCAGCACTGGGCTGGGTACATTTGCAATTTATCTGGTCCTCGCTACTTCCCAGCAAGGCACTATTCTCCCAGTTTTACAGATAAGTAAACTGAGGTCTAGGACAGTGAAGTGATTTGCCCAGGGGCACAGCTAGTGAATAGAGCAACAAGGATTGGAACCCAGATGCCCATCCCTGAGTCCACTGCTCTGGCCACTTCTTAGTGACATTCTGGAGTTGAGAGTCACGTAAGGGAGGGAGGTGATGCTTGGCTGTGGTACCCCAGCAAGTCTCTTACCCTCTCTGGCTCTACTTCCTTATCTATAAAATATCTTTCCCCAGTTTTTTTTTTTTTTTTTTTTTTGGTTGAGGGACAAGATCTTGCTCTGTCACCTGGACTGGAGTGCAGCTCACTGCAGCCTCCAGCTCCTGAGCTCAAGCAATCATCCTGCTTGATCCTCCTGAGTAGCTGGGATTACAGGCATGAGCCACCACGCCCAGCCCACCCGGCTAATTTTTAATTTTTTTTGTAAAGATGGGGTCTCACTATGTTGGCCACGCTGGTCTCAAACTCCTGGGCTCAAGTGATCCTCCCACCTTGGCCGAGAAGACAGGTGTGCTGGGATTACAGGTGTGAGCCACTGCACCTGGCCTCTTTTCCCAATTTTTCTAATCAAGGCAGGCTTCTTCTTGTTCCTCTTCTTCTTTGGTTTTTTTTTTTTTTTTTTTTTAGCAACTTCAAAATAAAACTTAAAAGACCACTATGAAAAGGGTGTTCTTATAAAAAAGAAGTCTCACTCCTTTGGCAGGCCGGGAGTCATAAGGCCTGGTCTAAGGAACCATTTTCTGCCTAGGCTTCTAGAGCAGCAACTGGGCTGAGGGACTTGGAGTTTGGGGAAAAGGAGATGAGCATCCTTGAGCCTCCCTGGAGAACAGGAATGTGATGGTAACAATGGCTCCCATTTACTGGATCTTCCTGAGGTGGCAGGCCCTGGTGATTGAGATACAGTCTCAAGTGATTGGGATACAGGCGAGATATATAGATATATGAGATAGATGGATAGATGCATGTATTCATACACATATGCATTCTAGGCTTGATGCCACTGCCCTACTCTATTTTTTCTAGAATTTTAGAGAAGACTTTTCTTAGAGATCACCTCATTCTATCTTCTAATTTAAGGGCAAGGAATAATTTGTTTACTCATTCAACAGTCATGGAGGTGACATTCTATGCTAGGTCCATGCCGAACTCAGAAAAGACGGAAAAAAGGCCAGGCACCGTGGCTCATGCCTGTAACTCCAGTACTTTGGGAGGACAGTGTGGGAGGATTACTTGAGGCTAAGAGTTGGAGACCAGGTTGGGCACCATAGCGAGACCCCATCTCTACAAAAAAATATAAAAAATTAGCCGAGCATGATTGTCCTCACCTGTAGTCCCAGCTATACTGCAGGCTAAGGCAGGAGGATGCCTTGAGCCCAGGAGTTTCAAGGCTACAGTAGCTATGATCATGACACTGCACTCCAGCCTGGGCAACAGCAAGACCCTGTCTCTTTAAAAAAAAAAAAAAAAGACAAAGAAAAAGAAAGAGCCAGGCATGCTGGCTCACATCTGTAATCCCAGCACTTTGGGAGGCCGAGGTGAAAGGATTGCTTGAGACCAGCCTGGTCAACACAGCAAGACCCCCATCTCTTAAAAAAGAAAAAAAAAAGTAAAAAATAAAAACAAAAAAAGAAAGAAAAGTTACAAAAGACCCATTCAAGGTGTTGGCAGTGGGACTCTCTAGGTGACTCTCTAGGTGTAGGAATAGAGTTACTCTCATTTCTGCTACTCTGTATTTCCTAACTTTCTACCATGCACATACGTGGCTTTTATAACAAAATAAAAAGCAGTTCCCTGCCCTCCAAGTATGCTTCTATTTGTGTAGTACTCTTATTCTAATTTTCTTTTCTTTTCTTTTTTTTTTTTTTTGGAAACGGAGTCTTGCTCTGTCACCCAGGCTGGAGTGCAGTGGCAGGATCTCAGCTCACTGCAACCTCTGCCTCCCAGGTTCACGCCATTCTCCTGCCTCAGTCTCCCTAGTAGCTGGGACTACAGGTGCCCACCACCACGCTCGGCTAATTTTTTGTATTTTTAGTAGAGATGGGGTTTCACTGTGTTAGCCAGGATGGTCTCGATCTCCTATCCACCCGCCTTGGCCTCCCAAAGTTCTGGGATTATAGGCGTGAGCCACCGCGCCCAGCCTTTTTTTTTTTTTTTTTTTTTGAGATGGAGTCTTGCTCTGTCACCCAGGCTGGAGTGCAGTGGCGTGATCTCAGCTCATTGCAACCTCCATCTCCCAGGTTCAAGCAATTCTCGTGCCTCAGTCTCCCAAATAGCTGGGATTACAGGTGCGCGCCACCACACCCAGCTAATTTTTGTATTTTTAGTAGAGATGGGTTTTGCCATGTTGGCCAGGCTGGTCACAAACTCCTGACCTCAAGTGATCCGCCCACCTCGGCCTCCCAAAATACTGGGATTACAGGTGTGAGCCACTGTGCCTAGCCTCTTTCTCCAATTTAAATGATTATGTGCCTCAAAGTCCCCAGGGTAGGAGAAATCTCAGTTCAGGAACTCAAGGCCTTGTACTAGAGAGGTGTCCTCCTAATTCAGGTGGCAGCCACGTCTATAGTCCCTTTTTTTTTTGTGAGATGGAGTCTTGCTCTGTCGCCAGGCTGGAGTGCAATGGCATGATCTCGGCTCACTGCAACCTCCGACTTCTGGTTCAAGAGATTCTCCTGCCTCAGCCTCCCAAGTAGCTGGGATTACAGACACACGCCACCACGCCCAGCTAATTTTTGAATTTTTAGTAGAGACGGGGTTTCACCATGTTGGCCAGGATGGTCTTGATCTCTTGACCTCGTGATCCGCCCAAAGTGCTGGGATTACAGGCGTGAGCCACTGTGCCTGGCTGCAGTGCCTTCTGAGTGAAGGGACCGAACGTTATGATACCCCACTTTCTCCTCTCAGATCCCTGACTGGCCTGTGCATTGGGATCTGAACCCCACTGTCCCTAACAGTGATTCAAACTAGGCCTAAGTATTAGAAAGGGATGGGGGAAGATTTGATTGTCACAATTGCTGAGGATGCCACCGGTATGTCATTGGCAAGCCCAGGGCTACTGATCACCTATAATTCACCAGGCACCCCCCCAACAAATGTCCTGCCCAGATGCCAGTGGACTGCTGTAGGTTGGCTCGGTGGTCTCTGAGGTGTGTGGGCCTAGAAATGCTGCCTAACTGGATGACGCCTACCTGGCTGATCAGATCCAGTCTCTTGGGAAGTTTGAAAACCAGACCCAGAAAAAGTGAATGGAAACAATGGGCACTAGAAGAGGCCATGTCAGGAGTCTGGTAGATCCATGGTATGAGGAGGTACCTACAACGCTTCTGAGTAGCAGTGACAGGCCAGGGTCCCTGTGGCTTCCATGGGTCTTGAAGGCCATGACCAATGTCCCAGGTGTCTGTGAGGCTCCATCATGACCACTCATCAGCTAGAGGGCAGACAGTGATTTATTAGCTCATGAAAAATCCTATAAATGTTTTTCATTTTACTAAAAGTCATTGAATAGACAATAAATGACATTTTCTTTTCTTTTTTTTTTTTTTGAGACAGAGTCTTGCTCTGTCGCCCAGGCTGGAGTGCAGTGGCCGGATCTCGGCTCACTGCAAGCTCCGCCTCCCGGGTTTACGCCATTCTCCTGCCTCAGCCTCCCGAGTAGCTGGGACTACAGGCGCCCGCCACCTCGCCTGGCTAGTTTTTTGTATTTTTTTAGTAGAGACGGGGTTTCACCATGTTAGCCAGGATGGTCTCGATCTCCTGACCTCGTGATCCGTCCGTCTCGGCCTCCCAAAGTGCTGGGATTACAGGCTTGAGCCACCGCGCCCGGCCTGACATTTTCAATAATTTAAAAGTACTTACTGTATCAACAGGCATTCAACATACCCTTCTTTATTTCCTTGAAACATTTCAGCGTTCATACTTTCAGTGGGTTACTTTGGGACAGGTTGCTTGCCCTCTAAGAGGGATATTCTCCTGTGGGATATTTGCTGCCTGTTTAATTTTATAGCTCGAAGTCCCTGGGTCATGACAAGGAATGACTTGAGATTTATATGTGTTGGATCTGAAATTCTTACAGTTGCCTAAAAGTTGAATAGAAAGAAGTAAATTCTATACTGTATTTAAGAATTTTATATAAGTAGAATTTGTGATTTGGGGAGGGTTATACTCCCGTATAGTATCTAGTTAAATATTTTGTTCAATTTATAATTGGGTATTAAAATAATTAAGGGGCTGGGCATGGTGGCTCACTCCTGTAATCCCAGCATTTTGTGAGGCAGAGGCAGGAGGTCCACTAGAGCTTAGGACCAGCATGGGCAACATAGTGAGACCTCATCTCTACAAAAAGTAAAAAAATGAGCTGGGGCCGGGCGCGGTGGCTCAAGCCTGTAATCCCAGCACTTTGGGAGGCCGAGATGGGCGGATCACGAGGTCAGGAGATCGAGACCATCCTGGCTAACAGGGTGAAACCCCGTCTCTACTAAAAAATACAAAAAGCTAGCCGGGCGAGGTGGCGGGCGCCTGTAGTCTCAGCTACTCGGGAGGCTGAGGCAGGAGAATGGCGTGAACCCGGGAGGCGGAGCTTGCAGTGAGCTGAGATCCGGCCA
>NC_037688.1:54421299-54484711 GCF_003255815.1 Theropithecus gelada
CCAAAAAAAAAAAAAAAAAAAAAAAAAAAAAAAAAATGAGCTGGGCATGGTGGCAGGCACCTGTAGTCCCAGCTATTCAGGAGGCTGAAGCGGGAGGATTGCTGGAACCTGGGAGGTCGAGGCTGCAGTGAGCCATGTTCGTGCCACTGAACTCCAGCCTGGGCGACAGAGTGAGACCCTGTCTCAAAAAACAAAATAAAATAATGAAGGCTATAGGCTCAGAGAGGGAAAGCGGTAGGCTCCAAGTGACACAGCAAAGCTGGAACTACGACTCTTGCCCCTAATCTTCAAGTTCAGCACTCTTTCTACTTTGTCTTTCCCATAACTGTCAACTCACAAAGCCATGGCCATGAGAAAATTACAGATTCATGGCTGGGTGTGGTGGCTGATGCCTGTAATCCCAACATTTTGGGAGGCCGAGGAAGGTGGATCATCTGAGGTCAGGGGTTCAAATTCATTTTCATTTTAAAATTCAGATTCAGATTAAAATTCAAATTCAGATTCATTTTAAAAGTGTAATGTGGAAACTCAGAAGGGAGGTAACTCAGAGGCTTGACAGTAAGGCCAATGTTTAAAATCTGTTTTTTGCTGTTGTATTATTTTTCTTTTCTTTCCTGTTATTTTGTTGTTGTTGTTTTTTGTTTTGTTTTCAGATCGAGTTTTGCTCTTGTCACCCAGGCTGGAGTGCAGTGGTGCGATCTCTGCTCACTGCAACCTCCACCTCCCAGGATCAAGAGATTCTCCTGCCTCAGCCTCCCGAGTAGCTGGAATTACAGGCATGCGCCACCACACCTGGCTAATTTTGTATTTTTAGTAGAGATGGGGTTTCTCCATGTTGGTCAGACTGGTCTCAAACTCCCAACCTCAGGTGATCTGCCCACCGCGGCCTCCCAAAGTGCTGGGATTACAGGAGGGAGCCACTGCACCTGGTCTATTGTATTGTTTTCTATGGCTGTAACAAATTACAGCAAATTTAGTGGCTTGAAACAACACAGATTTGGCTGGGTGCGGTGACTCACACCTGTAATCCCAGCACTTTGGGAGGCCGAGGCAGGTGGATCATGAGGTCAGGAGATGGCGACCATCCTGGCTAACATGGTGAAACCCTGTCTCTACTTTTAGTATTTAAAAAAAAAAAAAAAAATTAGCCATATGTGGTGGTACACGCCTGTAGTCCCAGCTACTCGGGAGGCTGAGGCAGGAGAATTGCTTGAACCTGGGAGGCGGAGGTTGCAGTGAGCTGAGATTGCACCACTGCACTCCAGCCTGGGTGACAGAGCAAGACTCCATCTCAAAAAAAAAAAAAAAAAAAAAAAAACCCACAGATTTATCATATTACAATTCCATAGGTCTGAAGTCTGACATGAGTCTCATGGGCTAAAATCAAGGTGTTTCTGTTGGACAAGAGATTGTTGTAAAACAACAACAAAAAATAATAAATAAATGAAATCAAATCAGAGTGTCCTTAGGGCTGTGTTCCCTCCTGGAGGCTCTAGGGGACAGTCTGTTTCACTCTCTCTTCCAGCCTCTCCCTCAATCTTCAGAGTCAGTCACACTGCATTTCTGACCATTCTTCCACAATCACATCTCCCTCTGATCAAAATCAGAAATAAGTCTCTGATTTTATTTTTATTTTCTTCTTTTTGAGATGGAGTCTTGCTCTGTTGCCCAGCCTGGAGTGCAGTGGTGTGATCTTGGCTCACTGCAACCTCCACCTCCCAGGTTCAAGCGATTCTCCTGTCTCAGCCTCCTGAGTAGCTGGGATTACAGGCATGCGCCACCACGCCTGGCTAATTTGTGCATATTTAATAGAGTTGGGGGTTTCACCATGTTGGCCAGGCTGGTCTCGAACTCCTGACCTCAGGTGATCCGTCTGCCCCGGCCTCCCAAAGTGCTGGGATGGCCGAGTCTCTGATTTTAAAGACCAACATGATTACATTGTGCCCCCCTGGATAATCCAAGACAACCCCCATCTCAAAGTCCTTCATCATACCAGCAAAATCCCTTCGCCATGTAAAATAAGACATTCACATGTTCCAGGGATTAGGGTGTGGGCATTTTAGGACATCAGAATAATGGCCATTATTCTGCCTACCACAGTTATGAAACATCCACATACATAAATATTCGTAGAAAAATAGACAGTCTAAGATAGTATTACAAAACAAAATGTCCTTTATAATCACCACTCAAACCAAGAAATAAACATGATTAGAATCTCAATGATACCCACCCCCCTCAATCATGTTTTTTTGGCCTGGAATTTTTTGTCCATCTATTAATTTTCAACATTTTTGTCACTTTGTTTTATGTGCATTTCCTATACATTGCATATGGCTAGATTTTAAAAGTAATTTGGTTTGACAAGCTCTGACTGTTGTTTGTTTTTGAGACAGGTTATCTCCCTGTCACCCAGGATGGAGTGTAGTAGCACAATTATAGCTCACTGTAGCCTCAAACTCCAGGGCTCAAGTGATCCTCCAGCCTCTGCCTCCTAAATAGTTGGGAGTACAGGTGTGCACCACCATGCTCAGCTGATTTTTAATTTTTTTGTAGAGAAGGTATCTCACTATGTTGCCCAGACTGGTCGTGAACTCTTGGCCTTACATGATCCTCCCACTTCAGCCTCCCAAAGTGCTGGCATTATAGGCATGAGACAGAGTGCCCAGCCAACCTCTGACTTATAATAGGTTAATTCAGCCTGTTTATATTTATTTCAATAAGCAATATACTTTCTTTCTGCCTTATTTTATATTTACTATTTACATTTCATTAATATTTTTCTCTGTGCCTTTTTTTTCTTTAACTTTTGTGGGTTTCATCAAGTTCCTGTTAATTCCCCCTTTTTATTTTTTCAGACAGAGTCTCACTCTGTCACCCAGGCTAGAGTGCAGTGGCATGATCTCGGCTCACTGCAACCTCTGCCTCCTGGGTTCAAGCGATTCTCCTGCCTCAGCCCCCCGAGTAGCTAGGACTACAGGTGCATGCCACCATGCCTGGCTAATTTTTGTATTGTTAGTAGAGACGGGGTTTCACCATGTTGGCCAGGCTGGTCTCAAACTCCTGACCTCAAGTGATCCACCCATCTCGTCCTCCCAAAGTGCTGGAATTACAGGCGTGAACCACCGCACCCAGCCTTCCCTTTGCTAACCTGCTAGTGTTTATCTTATTTCCTAACAATCATATCCTTAAATTGCTCTATGGATACGTGGTAAATAATCCTGCTCCATCAAAATGTTATGCTTGCCCACTCCATCACTCCCTGAAAGATGCTGCCTTTAGCATGCTTCTAACTCTCCCAGTCTCCCCAGTCCTTGAGTTTTACTGAGATAGTTTACTATTTTTTGTTCTAATCTATTATGAGGATTTTGTTGTTGTTGTTGTTATAAAAGCCATATGGCTGAGTGTGGTGGCTCATGCCTGCAATACCAGCACTTTGGGAGGCTGAGGTGGGTGGATTGCCTGAGGTCAGGAGTTCGAGACCAGCCCAGCCAATGTAGTGAAACTCTGTCTCTACTAAAAATACAAAAAAAAAAAAAAAAAAGAAAAAATTAGGGCATGGTGGTGGGTGCCTGTAATCACAGCTACTAGGGAGGCTGAGGCAGAAGAATCGCTTGAACCTGGGAGGCGGAGGTTGCACTGAGCTGTGATCACGCCATTGCACTCCAGCCTGGGCAGCAAGAGTGAAACTCCATCTCAAAAAAAAAAAAAAAAGAAAAGAAAAAAGAAAAAAATGTGAGTAACACTATTCCTGCCACCTAGAGTCCTACTGCCAGTACCTTGAATTGGTCTTTTCTTTTAGTTTTATTCATTTATTTTTTAAAGATACAAGATCTCATTCTGTCACCTGGGCTGGAGTGCAGTGGCATCATCATAGTTTACTGCAACCTCAAACTCCTAAGCTCAAGGGATCCTCCTGCCTCAGCTACCCAAGTAGCTGGGAATACTAAGGCATATCACTAGGCCAGGCTAATTTTCAATTTTTTTTTTTTTTTTTGGTAGAGACTGTCACATGCATCAGTGTGAAGAGACCACCAAACAGGCTTTGTGTGAGCAACAAGGCTGTTTATTTCACCTGGGTGTGGGCAGACTGGGTCTGAAAAAGGAGTCAGCAAAGGGTGATAGGATTATCATTAGTTCTTATGGGTTTGGAATAGGCGTACGAAGTACATTCTCAAGGGCGGGAAAATATTACAAGGTACTTTTTTTTTTTTTTTTTTTGAGATGGAGTCTCACTTTGTTGCCCGGGGTTGGATGGACTGCAGTGGTGTGATCTCAGCTCACTGCAAGCTCCGCCTCCCCGGTTCAAGTGATTCTCCTGCTTCAGCCTCCTGAGTAGCTGGGACTACAGTTGCCCACGACCATGCCCAACTAATTTTTTGTATTTTTGGTAGAGACAGGGTTTCACCATGTTAGCCAGGATGGTCTCGATCTCCTGACCTTGTGATCTGCCCGCCTTGGCCTCCAAAAGTGCTGGGATTACAGACAAAGTACCTTCTTAAGGGCACAGGAGAATATTACAAAGTACATTCTTAAGGGCAGGGGGTGGGAGAAGAATATATCATATCAGTTAGGGTGGGGCAGGAACAAATCACAATGGTGGAACGTCATCAGTTAAGGCTATTTTCACTTCTTTTGTGGCTCTTCAGTTGCTTCAGGCCATCTGGATGTATACATGCAGGTCACAGGGGATATGATGGCTTAGCTTGGGCTCAGAGGCCTGACATTCCTGTCTTATATTAATAAGAAAAACAAAATAGTGGTGAAGTGTTGGGGTGGCGAAAATTTGGGGGGGGTGGTATGGAGAGATAATGGGCAATGTTTCTTAGGGCTGCTTCGAGCAGGATTAGGGGCAGTATGGGAACCTACAGTGGGAGAGATTAAACTGAAGAAAGATTTTGGGGTAAGGAGTGATATTGTGGGGTTGTTAGAAGGAGCATTTGTTGTATAGAATTATTGATGATGGCCTGGATGCAGTTTTGTATGAATTGAGAAACTAAATGGAAGACACAAGGTCTAAATAAAAGGAGGAGAAAAATAGGTATTAAAGGACTAAGAATTGGGAGTACTCATTACATCCAATTAGAGAGTGTCCAAGGGGGTTCAGCATAATTATTTGCTTGGTTGGCGAGTTTTTGGGCTCTATTCTTGAGTTTCTTTATGTTGTCATATACCAGGCCAGACTGATTTAGGAAAAAACAACACTCTTCATTTAAAAATATACAGAGTCCTCCTTTTTCAGCAGCGAGTAAATCAGGGCCTCGGTGATTTTGGAGGAAAGAGAAATGCAAAACCGGCAATTGTTTGTTAAAGAAGGATTAGAAATGGCTAGGAGAGTGAGTGAGATTGATAGTGTGGTGGAGATAGCTGGGGAGAGGTAGAGGGTGGCATAAGAAGGGGAACAAAAATAAGAGTGAGTATAAAAGTAAAGAATAGGACTTCATCAGGGTGAAAGTATTGGAGTGTGCCCTGTCAGCAAAGATCATCTATCCACTCCAAAAGGGAGTCAAGACTGGGGATAGATTTTCACAATGGAAAGGAAATGAGAGGTTTTAAGAGGCAGCCTAGATCGAGACCATCCTGGCTAACACGGTGAAACCCCGTCTCTACTAAAAATACAAAAAACTAGCCGGGCGAGGTGGCAGGCGCCTGTAGTCCCAGCTACTCGGGAGGCTGAGGCAGAAGAATGGCGTGAACCCGGGAGGCGGAGCTTGCAGTGAGCTGAGATTCGGCCACTGTACTCCAGCCTGGGCGGCAGAGCAAGACTCCGTCTCAAAAAAAAAAAAAAAAAGAGGCGGCCTAGCAGCTTGTAACCTACATGGAAGAGGTTATGAAATGATGACAGAATAGAATGGGCCTGTGAGGCTGGAAGGAGATATTTTCCTTGGTCCAAGAATCATTTGCCTTGTGTGGGAAGAGATTGATAGGTGGAAGTTTCAGTGGGAGAGTAGGTGGGAGTGACCGATGAGAAGGAGAAAAACTGGCCATGAGGGATATAGTTGGAATGCTAGCTGTTTCTTTAGCTACCTTATCATTGTAAGCGTTGCCCTGACCAATGGGATCTGACACCTTTTGATGGCCCTTGAAGTGACTGACTTCAGCTTCCTTTGGAATTAAAAGGGCCTTGAGAAGAGTTTTTATTAAAGAGGCATTAATGATGGAGAATCCTTGCATAGTGATGAAACCTCTTTCAGCCCATATAACAGCATGGTGGTGCAGGATATGGAAGGCATATTTAGAGTCAGTATAAATTTTGACCCATAGTCCCCTTGCAAGAGTGAGGGCCTGTGTTAAGGCAATGAGTTTGGCTTGAGTTTGGCTTGAGAGGTAGTGGAGGGGAGCAGAGCAGTAGCCTCAATGATAGATGTGGAAGATACTATAGCATAGCCTGCCTTTGCTGGTGAGTGGCGATTAGGCCTGGAGGAACTGCCATCAATAAACTGAGTGTGATCAGGGTGAAGAACAGGAAAGAAGGAAATATGGGGAAATGGAGTGAATGCCAGGTGGATCAGAGAGATACAGTCATGGGGGTCAGGTGTGGTATCAGGAATAATGTGGGGGCCAGCCTAAAACAGTAAGGTCAAGTTGTTTGGACTGAAAGGCTACAGGGTGCGGTCCTGGCTCTTGTGTAAGAATTCCGACTGCACAGCCCTGCACTTTGGCTGTGTGTAATGAAAAGGGGTTGGGATGAGTTAGGGAGAGCTAGTGTGGGAGCAGCTTTTAGAGCTGTTTTTAAGGAACGGAAAGAGGAATGGGGAAAGGATTTAGGATTTACGAAGTCAGCTAGGTTTCCTTTTGTGAGTTTATATAATGATTTAGTTAGGACTGCAAAACCAGGTATCCAAAGGCGAAGAAAGTACCTAACCATGCCTAGGAAGGAAAGGAGTTGTTGCTTTGAAGAAGGGGTTGGAGTTTGGGAGATTATCTGGACATGAGAGCACGTGTGTTTTTATGAAGAATTATGCCAAGATAGGTAATGGATAAGGAAGAAATTTGGGCTTTGGAGGGGGATATGCGATATCCCTTTGAGAATAGATGTTGGAGGAACAAGAGCATGTCCTTTTGGGAGGATTTGTAGGGGGGACTACAAAGTAGAAAGTCATTAAAATATTGAATAAGGTGAGAAGGAGATGGATGGAAGTAAAGTAAATAATGAGAAAGGGCTTGACTGAAGTAATGGGGGCTGTCCCTGCAGCCTTGCGGCAGTACAGCCCAGGTAAGTTGCTGAGCCTGATGGGTGTCAGTGTCAGTCCAAGTGAAAGCGAAGACAGGCTGGGATGAAGGGTGCAAAAGAATAGTAAAGGAAGCATGTTTGAGATCCATAACAGAATAATGAGTTGTGGAGGGAGGTATTGAGGTGTGGCTGTAGCATAGGAATAGTCAGGAAAGCAAATAATTTGGTTAAAATGTCTCAACCTAATAAGGGAACTGGGCAGGTGGGGATAACTAAAAAGGAGTGCATAAAGTAATATTGTCCAAGTTGGCACCAGAGTTGGGGAGTTTTAAGAGGTTTAGAAGCCTGACCGTCAAATCCACAACAGTTATGGAGGCAATGGATACAGGCCCTTGGAAAGAAGGTAATGTGGAGTGGGTAGCCTCTGTA
This sequence comes from Theropithecus gelada, assembly GCF_003255815.1. NCBI lineage: Eukaryota > Metazoa > Chordata > Mammalia > Primates > Cercopithecidae > Theropithecus > Theropithecus gelada. The sequence continues at coordinate 54,428,903 of NC_037688.1, forward strand.
TTGATTAAGAAGGGGATGGAGTTACCCTCCACTGTAAGAGTTACCCAAAGCATCTGTGATGGTCCAGGAGGCCTCTGAGGCGATCGGGCAGAGTCAGTCTTCAGCCCCTAAGCCAAGAAGATCTGGAAAGGAGTCAGTCAGAGAGCCTTGGGCCAGAGTTCCAGGGGCTCTGGCAGTGGCTGCTGGGCAAGTTGGACAGTCCCGTTTCCAGTGGGATCCCACACAGATGGGACACGGCTTAGGAGGAATCCCGGGCTTTGTGTATTCCTTGGCCCAGTGGCCAGATTTCTGGCACTTGAAGCAAGATCCTGGGGGAAGAGGTCCTGGAGGAACGCCTGGCCACTGAGGTTCAGGCGTTTTGAAGTTCTTTTGTGCTGGAGATGTGGCTGGGGTTTATCTGACAGTGGAGGCAAGTAATTGCAACTCAGAAATACGTTGCTACTTGGCTGCCTCTACTCTATTGCTGTACACCTTGAAGGCGAGGTTAATTCAGTCCTGTTGTGGGGTTTGAGGGCCAGAGTCTAATTTTTGGAGCTTTTTCTAATGTTGGGTAAAGGGCAGTAAAGCATCTAAGGGTTATTGCCAAATGGGCCATGGACTGGGTTGGGTTTTTATATTTAACGAAAAAGAGCCTAAATGCTAACTGATTTGGGAGAGGTCGGATAAAGAAAAAGGAGCATTGGCCGGGCGCGGTGGCTCAAGCCTGTAATCCCAGCACTTTGGGAGGCCGAGATGGGCGGATCACGAGGTCAGGAGATCGAGACCATCCTGGCGAACACAGTGAAACCCCGTCTCTACTAAGAAATACAAAAAATAGCCGGGCGAGATGGCGGGCGCCTGTAGTCCCAGCTACTCGGGAGGCTGAGGCCGGAGAATGGCATGAACCCGGGAGGCGGAGCTTGCAGTGAGCTGAGATCCGGCCACTGCACTCCAGCCTGGGCTACAGAGCGAGACTCCGTCTCAAAAAAAAAAAAAAAAAGAAAAAGGAGCATTAACCTTGACTGTGCCTTCAGCTCCAGCCACCTCTCTAAGAGGAGATTGTTGGGCAGATGGGGGATGGCTAGTCGCGTTAAAAAACTGTAAGCTCGACTGGGTGTGAGGAGGGGAGGTGATAGAAGGATTATAGGGTGGGTGAGCGGAGGCTGAGGGAGAATTGGGACCTGGCTTGGCCTGGCAAGGAGCAGCCTGGGGAGGAGGGGAGAGGTCAGATGGGTTCGTAGAAAAGGAGGATTCAAATTCAAGCTTGGGGTGGAGACTGAAGGAATAGATGGGAGAGAAAGAAGAAAGATTTGGGACGAGTCGCATTGGGAGCAGAGACTAGGGAGGGACTGATGTGTAAAAGAATGCCTGGATGTCAGGCACCTCAGACCATTTGCCCATTTTACAACAAACATTATCTAGGTCTTTTAGGATGGAGAAATCAAAAGCGCCATTTTCTGGCTATTTGGAACCATTGTCGAGTTTGTATTGGGGTGAAGCCATATTGCAGAAGAAAATAAGGCATTTAGGTTTCAGGTCAGGTGTGAGTTGAAGAGGTTTTAAGTTTTTGAGAACACAGGGAGCTGAACTCTTTTAACTCGTTTAAGCTGAACTCTCCCTATTGCATAATTCACTGCTCCCTTTTCTAAGGGAGAAGAAGGGGGAATCGAGGGCGGAATGTTGCCCACAGTGAAGGACATGAGTTTAAAGAGAAGGGTAGAGACATGGAGAAGGGGATGGTGAGCAGCCCTGGGCTGCAATGTGGGTGAGCAGCCAAAGCAGGTGTCCCCACAATTGACTTGCCACCAAGGGAATGTGGGTGAGTGACCAAGGCAGGCATCCCCGCAGTGATCAGACACCAATGGAGTGTGGGTGAATAATCAGGCAGGTGTCCCCGCAGTGATTAAACACCAAGGGAAGATGTCTTCCCGAGTCCGTGACTGGCACCGGAGTTTTGGGTCCACGGATAAAATGTGTCTCTTTTGTCTCTACTAGAGAAGAAAAAGAGCTGGAATTGGAAGGACAGGGGGATTGAAGGGTAGCGAGAGAGGGGGATTGAAGGGTAGCAAGAGAGGCTGGAGAAGAGAGTGAAAAGACCGCTTACCTGATTTGAAATTGGTGAGATGTTCCTTGGACTGGTAGGTCTGAGGACCCAGGGTCATAGGTGGATCTCCTCACAGAGTGAAGGGTGAGGACAGGGGACTGGTCTCCCGAAGGAGTCCTCCTGTTCTAGGTTTTGGCACCAAATGTCACGCACGTCCGTGTGAAGAGACCACCAAACAGGCTTTGTGTGAGCAACAAGGCTGTTTATTTCACCAGGGTGCAGGCGGGCTGAGTCTGAAAAGAGAGTCAGCAAATGGTGGTGGGATTATCATGAGTTCTTACGGGTTTGGGATAGGCGTACGAAGTACATTCTCAAGGGTGGGGAGAATATTACAAAGTACCTTCTTTTTTTTTTTTTTTTTTTGAGATGGAGTCTGGCTCTGTCGCCCAGGCCTGAGTGCAGTGGCCGGATCTCAGCTCACTGCAAGCTCCGCCTCCCGGGTTTACGCCATTCTCCCGCCTCAGCCTCCCGAGTAGCTGGGACTACAGGCGCCCGCCACCTCGCCCGGCTAGTTTTTTTTTTTTTGTATTTTTTAGTAGAGACGGGGTTTCACCGTGTTCGCCAGGATGGTCTCGATCTCCTGACCTCGTGATCCGCCCATCTCGGCCTCCCAAAGTGCTGGGATTACAGGCTTGAGCCACCGCGCCCGGCCAAAGTACCTTCTTAAGGGCGGGGGAGAATATATCATATCAGTTAGGGTAGGGCAAGAACATATCACAATGGTGGAAAGTCATCAGTTAAGGCTATTTTCACTTGTTTTGTGGATCTTCAGTTGCTTCAGGCCATCTGTATTTATACGTGCAGGTCACAGGGGATATGATGGCTTAGCTTGGGCTCAGAGGCCTGATAGAGACAGGGTCTCACTGTATTGCCCAGGCTGATCTTGAACTGCTGGCCTCAAATGATGCTCCTAGCTCAGCATCCCAAAGCGCTGGGATTTCAGGTGTAAACCACCATGCTGGAACTAGTATTAAGACTTTCATTAATCACTTCTGCAAAACAGTCCCTAAACACTTGATGCACACATTCCCAGTCTATCCTCCACCGTTTAAGCTGAACTCTCTCTCCCTATTGCATAATTCATTGCTTTTTTTGTTTTTTTGTTTTTTTTTTTGTTTTTTTTTTTTTGAGACGGAGTCTCGCTCTGTGGCCCAGGCTGGAGTGCAGTGGCCGGATCTCAGCTTACTGCAAGCTCCGCCTCCTGGGTTTACGCCATTCTCCTGCCTCAGCCTCCCGAGTAGCTGGGACTACAGGTGCCCGCCACCTCGCCCGGCTAGTTTATTGTATTTTTTTTAGTAGAGACGGGGTTTCACCGTGTTAGCCAGGATGGTCTCGATCTCCTGACCTCGTGATCCGCCCGTCTCGGCCTCCCAAAGTGCTGGGATTACAGGCTTGAGCCACCGCGCCCGGCCTGCATAATTCATTGCTAACTCTGCTACCTTACCTCTTCATCTGTCATTATCGTGAATTTGTAACCACTACTGAGAGAATTTTCTTAAGGAAATCCCTCAGAGGGCATGTAGGTGATATATGCACTGAATCTTGTAAGCCAGAAATTGTCGGCCGGGCGCAGTGGCTCAAGCCTGTAATCCCAGCACTTTGGGAGGCCGAGATGGGCGGATCACGAGGTCAGGAGATCGAGACCATCCTGGCTAACATGGTGAAACCCCATCTCTACTAAAAAATACAAAAATACTAGCCAGGCGAGGGGGCGGGCGCCTGTAGTCCCAGCTACTCGGGAGGCTGAGGCAGGAGAATGGTGTAAACCTGGGAGGCGGAGCTTGCAGTGAGCTGAGATCCGGCCACTGCACTCCAGCCTGGGCGACAGAGCGACACTCCCTCTCAAAAAAAAAAAAAAAAAAAGAAAGAAATTTCTTTTGCCTTGGTTAGGCAATGACACTGGTTGGTTTTGATTCTTTAGTCACATTCCTTTTCTCTTAGCAATCTGTATTTTACTATCTCCCGGCTTGTAGTATTGTAGATGGGCACCCTTAGAGGATTCTCGTTCCTTTATAAGGAACCTAATCTTGTTGTCTGGAAGCTTATAAGGTGTTTTTTTCTATTTCTGGGACTCAGGGATTTTATCAGGCTATGTCTAGATGCTTATCTTTATTCATGTGAGTCATTTTACTCTTCAGACTCAAATTTCCCACTCCACTGTTCCCATTCTCTTCTTTTGGGACTCCTGTTGTTTGTGTGTTGGTCTTCTGAATCAGCCCTTCAGTTTCACATGTAACTGCACGGCTCCTTCTCTTGAATTTCTGACATGTGATAGGATTTCTTCCAGTATCTCTGAGTGTCTCATTAATGACTATGCCAACTACCAAATATGTCTATTCTAGGTTTTTCCTGGCATTGAGGAAATAACCACAGGATGGGTCTGTGAACCACCAGGGCCCACTGAGGAGGCCTGGAATTAAGATTCCATCTATCACCTGACCCCCTTAAGCCCTTATTTTGACTAGGGGAGCACACTGGCGTTTTGGGTCCCTAGGAATAAGCCCATGTCTAGTAATCCCTAAGGAGCTTGGATATTGCCTCTCCCCAGGGCACAGACACCCTGATGAGTGGTCTTAGGTCACTTGGGAAAGGCTTGAAGAAAGATTTATACTGCAAGGACCTTCCTCCAGGGAACTGGTTACCGCCTTCAATCAAGGAGCTCTGGGTCCGCTAATGAATTAGGTCTGGAAAGGAATGAGAGGCTGGGACTCTTCACTGTGCCAACTGAGTCAGGATCTTGGCTACCAGACCTAGGGTTTCTCCTAGTGTATGAAGGAAGCAGGAGAGAAATACTCTGCAGTGGCAGAGTAAAGACTTCCAAAAATCCATTCCCCCATAAAAGCAATGAGAACACTGGCAAAAATGCCCAAATCAGCTTTTTCAGAACTCTATAAATTAACCAAAGGCTAGGTATTACAATCCAAGGCATGGTTTATCTCGGCTCACTGCAACCTCCACCTCTTAGGTTCAAGCAATTCTCCTGCCTCAGCCTCCCAAGTAGCTAGGATTACAGGCGTGCACAACCACACCCAGCTAATTTTTGTATTATTAGTAGAGACGGGGTTTCATCATGTCCGACAGGCTGGTCTCTAACTCCTGACCTCAGGTGATCCACCCGCCTTGGCCTCCCAAAGTGCTGGCATGACAGGCATAAACCACCATGCCCGGCCTCCAAGGCATGGTTTTTCAAGAAAAAACAGCTGAATCCTAGTAAGGAGAGTGAACTTTGTGGAGTTTTAACTTGCCTTGCTCCCGTTCTCCTCTCCCTTGGTCCATAGCAATCTTGAAAACCAAGAGCCTCACAACTAAGAGACCTGTGAGAACCAATAGCCTAGCAGCCATTGGAGGGGCAGAACAGGTTTGAACCTCAACAAAAGCCCCGTTTCCAGAGAAGTGTCATTATTTGACCTATCCGGTGACTCCTTGAAAAGCTCTGTTCTCAGGGTTTATCAGGGTTTATTGGTTTGTTGTTGTAGTGTCGTTGTTGTTGTTGTTTTTGAGATGGAGTCTTGCTCTGTCACCCAGGCTGGAGTACAGTGGCACAATCTCGGCTCACTGCAACCTCTGCCTCCTGGGTTCCAGTGATTCTCAGCCTCCCGGGTAGCTGGGACTACAGGCATGCACCACTATACCTAGTTAATTTTGTATTTTTAATACAAATGGGGTTTCACCATGTTGGCCAGGCTGGTCTCGAACTCCTGACCTCATGTGATCCGCCCACATTGGTCTCGCAAAGTGCTGGGATTATAGGCATGAGCCACCGTGCCTATTATAGGCATGAGCCACCGTGCCTGGCCCTCAGGGTTTATCTTTATTTGACCTGACTCAGGACTTTCCCTTTACTAACAGTCATATCCCTAGGGCATTTGTTGAAAACAAACAAAAACAGGCAGTGACAACTGTTTAACATCACAAGTGCCTGGGGTGGTACCAGTTGGAGATGTAAGAGGCTGACAAAAAACCTTTAAAGGAAAGAAAACCATGCCATATCCACAGAGAGCAAAGCTCTGACATATTCTTAGGAATTCCTAGGTCACCAGCATGTCTAGGGCTATGAACATACGGAGGAAAGACCTGAGAAGACCCTATGCTGTCACCTCTAGCTGACCTTGTGGCTCTGTGCCAGCAGGAAGGGAAAATCAGAGCAGTACTGTCGACTGCCTGTGGAACACTGAGACACACACATAGAGCCCCTTGGAAAAGCTCGGAGACTCCTTCGTGAAAGGCATTTAAGAAAATCTCTGCCCAATCATTAGCTGACAACTAAGCTAACTGGGCTGACTGCTCCAACAGTAGACTTCAGTGGCCACACAACATAGAATACAAATGCGACTGAATTAGTCTAGGGAGTCACATAACAAACAGCAGCAGCAACGCACAGTGACGATAACAAAGCCTGGGGAGGGGCGGAATCTAATTTTCAGAGCTGCCACACTTTTTTTTTTTTTTTTGAGACGGAGTCTCACTCTGTCGCCCAGGCTGGAGTGCAGTGGTGGGATCTTGGCTCACTGAAAGCTCCGCCTCCCGGGTTCATGCCGTTCTCCTGCCTCAGCCTCTTGAGTAGCTGGGACTACAGGCGCCCACCACCATGCCCGACTAATATTTTGTATTTTTAGTAGAGAAGGGGTTTCACCGTGTTAGCCAGGATGGTCTCGATCTCCTGACCTTGGCCTCCCAAAGTGCTGGGATTAGAGGCATGAACCACTGCGCCCAGCTTTGGGTTTTAAAATGTCACTGTCAACCAAAAATGATGAGACATACAAAAAATAAATAAATAAATAAAAATAGAAAGTTTTGTTTACAACTTTCTTCTTCTTTTTTTTTTTTAGATGGAGTCTTGCTTTGTTGCCCAAGCTGGAGTACAATGGTGCAATCTTGGCTCACTGCAACCCCTGCCTCCTGGGTTCAAGTGATTTTCCTGCCTTAGATTCCCGAGTAGCTCAGATTACAGGCGCCTGCACCACCACACCAGGCTAATTTTGTATTTTTAGTAGAGATGGGATTTCTCCATGTTGGTCAGGCTGGTCTTGAACTCCTGACCTCAGGTGATCCACCTGCCTCAGCCTCCCAAAGTGCTGGGATTACAGGTGTGAGCCACTGCACCCAGCCCTTTCTTTTCTTTTTAAATAGAGACAGGATCTCGCTATGTTGCCCAGGCTGGTCTCAAACTTCTGGGCTCAAGCGATCCTCCCGCCTCAGCCTCCTAAACTATTGGAATTACAGGCATGAGACACCATGCCCCGCCCACAGCAATGATCTTAAAGAACAAGAACAAAGTGACAGAATCTGTTAAAGGATCTGCTTCATTGAAGGCAATGAGACTCATAAAAATTTGAGAAGGGCAGGGCCAGGTGCAGTGGCTCACGCCTACAATCCCAGCACTTTGGGAGGCTGAGGTGGACAGATCACTGGAGGTCAGGAGTTCAAGACCAGCCTGGCCAATGTGGTGAAACGCCGTCTCTACTAAAAATACAAAAATTAGCTGGGTGTGGTGGTGGCACATGCCTGTAATCCCAGCTACTCAGGAGGCTGAGGCAGATGAAACGCTTGAATCCAGGAGGTGGGGCTTGCAGTGAGCCGAGATAGTGTCACTGCACTCCAGCCTGGGCAACAAAGCAAGACTCCATCTCAAAATAAATAAATAAATTTGAGAAGGGTGGCCTATATCAGATGTGGAGAAACTTCTAGTGACCTGGATTGAAGACTAGACACAGAAGCATAGCTCTCTCAGCACCATGATGATCTCAGCCAGAACAAAAAGTCTGTGTGCAACACTGAAAGAAACGGCTGGACCCAACTATTATGCTGAATTATTGCTAGCTCTGAGTGGTTTAAAGGATTAATTATGTTATTAATTACATAATGTTAAAAGTAAGTGGTGAGGTTGGGCATGGTGGCTCATGCCTGTAATCCCAGCACTTTGGAAGGCCAAGGCGGGCGGATCACTTGAGGTCAGGAATTCGTAACCAGCCTAACCAACATGGCAAAACCCTGTCTCTACTAAAAATACACTAGCCAGGCGTGTTGACACGTGCCTGTAATCCCAGGCACTCAGGAAGCTGGGGCAGGAGAATCGCTGCGGGAGGCGGAGGTTGCAGTGAGCTCAGATCATGCCACTGCACTCCAGCCTGGGTGACAGAGTGAGACTGTGTCTCAAAAAAAAAAAAAAAAAAAAAAAAGTGAGTGGTGAGTCTGTGAGTGCTGATGTGAAGGCAGCTGAAGAATTTTTGGACACTATAGATAAGCTGATTGTGCAGGAAAATTACTTGCCAGAGAAAATCTTCAATGTGGATGAAACTTCCCTATTCTGAAAATGGATGCCTAAGAGGGCTTTCATCCATAAGGAGGCCAAGTCAGTGCCAGGTTTCAATGCTTTGACGAACAGGATAACAGTCTTCCTTGGGGGACAATGTTGTAGGCTACAAATTGAAACCCTTTGTGATCTGGCATAGTGAGAACCACAGGGCCTTTAAGCACATCAGTAAGCACGCATAGCCAGTGTACTATATAGGAGCAGTAAGAAGTCATGGATGACCTAGCTCCTCTTCCAAGATGCAATCCTGAATTGTTTTGCCAGAGAAATGCAGAAATACTGTTTGGAGTATAATATATTTTTCAAGATCTTGCTTATTGTTTATAAGGCTCCCATACATCCTCCTTTTACTGGTGATATTCATCCCAATATCTAGGTGGTGTTTTCCCCTCCAAACACCACCTCTTTGCTTCAACCAATGGATCATGGAGGTATAGCAGCTTTTAAGGTCTATTACCTGAGGAGATCTTTGCCCAGGTGATTGCTGCAGCTGAGGAAGACACTGAGCAGACACTGAGACAATTCTGGAAGGATTACAACACATCTATGACTGCATCAAGAACCCTGCTTAGACTTGGGGTGATGTCACCATGCGGTATGAATGCCATCTGGAGGAAGACACTCAAAAGCTTGGTCCATGACTTCAAAGTATTTGTCAAGGATGAGGAGGTTTCAAAAATCAATAAAGCTGTGGTTGAGGTGGCAAATAATTTTAACCTGGGTGTGGATGAGGATGACACGGTAGAGCGCCTAGAGGTAATTCCTGAGGAATTGACTAATGAGGAGCTGTTGGAACTGGAACAGGAACACATAGCTGAAGAAGAGGCAAGAGAAAAAAGAAACTGCAGGAGAAGAAAAACCCAGAACAAAATTCACAGTGAAGGGTTTAGCAGAAGCTGCTACAGACCTCAACAAACTCCTTAAAACGTTGAAAACATGGACCCCCACACTGAATGGTTTTCATTAATAGAGAGATATGCTCATGTTGCATTATCTGTTTACAAGCAAATGTATGACTAAAATAAAAGAAAGAAACCAAGCAAACCACCATGGACATTTTTTGAAAGAGTGATAGTCCCTCAAGAAGAGCCTCAGGCAGGTCCTACAGGAGGGATTCCAGAAGAATGTGTTATCATAGGAGATGACAGCTCCATGCGTGTTACTGCCAGTGGGGCATGATGTGGAGGTGGAAGACAATGATCTCGATGATCTTGACCTAGTGTAGGCCTAGGCTGATGTGTGTGTGTGTGTATATGTGTCTTAGTTATTAACAAAAAAGTTTAAAATATTGAAAAATATACTTTTTAAAATAGAAAAAGTTGGCCAGGCGTGGTGGCTCACGCCTGTAATCCCAGCACTTTGGAAGGCCGAGACGGGTGGATCACCTGAGGTCAGGAGTTTGAGACCAGCCTGACCAACATGGAGAAACCCCATCTCTACTAAAAAAAATACAAAATTAGCCAGGCGTGGTGGTGCATGCCTGTAATCCCAGCTACTCGGGAGGCAGAGACAGGAGAATCCCTTGAACACGGGAGGCGGAGGTTGCGGTGAGCCGAGATCATGCCATTGCTCTCCAGCCTGGGCAACAAGAGCAAGACTCCGTCTCAAAAAATAAATAAATAAAATAAAATAGAAAAAGCTTCTAGAATAAGGATATAAAGAAAGGAAATATTTTTGTACAGCTGTACAATGTGTACTTTAAGTGTAATAACATTTATTAATAAGTTTATTGACAAAAGAGTCAGTAAGTTTAAAAAATTAAAAAGTTTGGGTGTGTGAGGTGGCTCACACCTGTAATTTCAGCACTTTGGGAAGCTGAGGCGGGTGAATCACCTGAGGTCAGGAGTTCAAGACCAGCCTGACCAATATGGTGAAACCCCGTCTCTACTAAAAATACAAAAATTAGCCAGCCGTGTTGGCATGCACCTGTAATCCCAGCTACTTGGGAGGCTGAGGCAGGAGAATCGCTTGAACCCGGGAGGCGGAGGTTGCTATGAGTCGAGATCACGACACTGCACTCCAGGCTGAGCGACAAAGCGGGACTCCATCTCACCAAAAAAAAAAAAAACAAACAAAAAAGTATAAAGTTACTAGGTGAGTGCAAAAGTAATTGTTGGAATTTACCATTTGATTTTGGAATACATTCTTAAATAAATGTGGTTATGTTATACATCATTTAAATGGGCATTTCTCACTTTATTTTTTTAATGACTTATTACTGCTGTTTATTTTACGTTTATTTTAGACTATGGAAATGATGTTAGACAAAAAGCAAATTCAAGCAATTTTCTTATTCGAGTTAAAAATGGGTCATAAAGCAGCGGAGACACATCGCAACATCAGCAACACATCTGGCCCAGGAACTGCTAACAAACATACAGTACAGTGGTGGCTCAAGAAGTTTTGCAAAGAAGACGAGAGCCTTGAAGATGAGGAACATAACATCCGGCCATCGGAAATTGACGATGACCAACTGAAAGCAATCATTGAAGCTGATCCTCTTAAAACTACTCGGGAAGTTGCCCAAGAACTCAACCATCGACCATTCTATGGCCATTTGGCGTTTGAAGCAAATTGGAAAGGTGAAAAAGCTCAATAAGTGGGTGCCTCATGACCTTACCAAATATTAAATAAAAAAGTCATTTTGAAGTGTCTTCTTCTCTTATTCTATGCAACAACAACGAACCATTTCTTGATCAGATTGTGACGTGCAACAAAAAGTCGATTTTATATGACAACCGGCAACAACCAGCTCTATGAGTGTACTGAGAAGTAGCTCTAAAGCACTTCCCAAAGCCAACCTTGCACCAAAAAAAGGTCACAGTAACTGTTTGGTGGTCTGCTGCTGGTCTGATCCACAGCAGCTTTCTGAATCCCAGTGAAACCATTACAGCTGAGAAGTATGCTCAGCAAATGGATGAGATGCACGGAAAACTGCAAGGCCTGCTGTGGCATTGCTCACCAGAAAGGGCCCAGTTATTCTCCATGACAGCAACCACACATCGCATAACCAACGCTTCAAAAGTTGAGGCTGGGTACGGTGGCTCACGCCTGTAATCCCAACATTTTGGGAGGCCAAGGTGGACAGATCACTTGAGGTCAGGAGTTCGAGAACAGCCTGACCAACATGGTGAAACTCGTCTCTACTAAAAATACAAAAATTAACTGGGTATGATAGCTGGCGCATGTAATCCCAGCTACTCGAGAGGCTGAGGCAAGAGAACTGCTTAAACCCAGAAGGCGGAGGTTGTGGTGGCTCATGCCACTGCACTCCAGCCTGGGTGACAGACTCTGTCTCAAAAAAAAAAAAAAGGCCGGGCGCGGTGGCTCAAGCCTGTAATCCCAGCACATTGGGAGGCCGAGACGGGCGGATCACAAGGTCAGGAGATCGAGACCATCCTGGCTAACACAGTGAAACCCTGTCTCTACTAAAAATACAAAAACTTAGCCGGGCGAGGTGGCAGGCGCCTGTAGTCCCAGCTACTCGGGAGGCTGAGGCAGGAGAATGGCGTGAACCCGGGAGGCGGAGCTTGCAGTGAGCTGAGATCCGGCCACTGCACTCCAGCCTGGGTGACAGAGCGAGACTCCGTCTCAAAAAAAAAAAAAAAAAAAAAGTTGAACAAATGGAGCTATGAAGTTTTGCTTCATCCACCATATTCACCTGACCTCTTGCCTACTGACTACCACTTCTTCACGCATCCCAACAGTTTTTTGCAAGGAAAACGCTTCCACACCCAGCAGGATGCAGAAAATGCTTTCCAAGAGTTTTCTGAATCCCAAAGCACTGATTATTATGATACAGGAGTAAACAAACTTATTTCTCACTGGAAAAAATGTGTTGATTGTAAAAATGTGTTGATTGTAATGGTATTAATTTTGATTAATAAAGATGTGTTTGAGCCTAGTTATAATGATTTAAAATTCATGGTCCAAAACCGCAATTACATTTGCACCAAAAGTTGCAGTTAGCTAAAATTAATTTAGTACTGCAGAAAAAATCTTTTTTTGTAAATTTAATGTAGCCTATATATACAGCATTCATAAAGCCTACAATGGTGTACCATAATGTTCTAGGACTTCACATTCACTCCCTACTGACTTACTAACTCATCTAGGGCCACTTCCAGTCCTGCAGGCTCCATTCTGGTAAGTGCCCTAGGTGGCATACCATGGCATACCATGGTATACCAGCGTGGCATGCCATTTTATCTTTTATGCTGTATTTTTACTGTACCTTTTCTGTGTTTAAATACACAAATACTTACCATCGTGTTACAGAATTATATACGTCCCCTATAGTATTCAGGACAGTAACATGCTGTACAGATCTGTAGCCTAGGAGCAATAGTCTATATGATACAGTCTAGATTTGTAGTAGCAGGTTATACCATCTAGGTTTGTGTGACTACACTCCATGATGTCTGCACAATGACAAAATCGCCCATGACCCATTTCTCAGAATGTTTCCCCATCCTTAAGCAACACATGACTGTATATGGTGCCTTTATACTCAGAGATAGTTTGTAAGTAAAAGGATGTAACAAGATATGCCATGCAAAAGTAACTATAAGAGATGTGTTTGCTGGGTGTGGTGGCTCATGCCTGTAATCCCAGCACTTTGGAAGGCATATTTCTCTTTTTTCTTTTCTTTTTTTTTTTTTTGAGACGGAGTCTCGCTCAGTCACCCAGGCTGGAGTGACTCACTCCAGCCTGGTCACTGCAAGCTCCGCCTCCTGGGTTCACGCCATTCTCCTGCCTCAGCCTCCCGAGTAGCTGGGACTACAGGTACCTGCTACCACGCCCGGCTCAATTTTTTTTTTTTTTTTTTTTTTGTATTTTTAGTAGAGATGGGGTTTCATCATGTTAGCCAGGATGGTCTTGATCTTCTGACCTCATGATCCGCCTGCCTAGGCCTCCCAAAGGCGTGAGCCACCGCGCCGGCCTGGAAGGCATATATCTTGAGCCCAGAAGTTTGAGACCAGCCTGGGCAACATGGCAAAACCCATCTCTACAATAAAAAATACAAAAGTTAGCTTGGCATGGTCGAGGCTGCAGTGAGCTGCGATCGTACCATTCATTCCAGCCTGAGTGACAGCAAGACCCCGTCTCTGAAAAAAAAAAAAAAGGAGTCAAAAGGAGGCACAGGGGCTCACGCCTATAATACCAACACTTTGGGAGGCTGAGGCAGGCTGATCACCCAAGGTCAGGAGTTTGAGACCAGCCTGGCCAACATGGTGAAATCTCATCTCTACTAAAAATATAAAACTTAGCCGGGCGGGTGGCGGGAGCCTGTAATCCCAGCTACTTGAGAGGCTGAGGCACAAGAATTGCTTGAACCTGGGAGGCAGGGGTTGCAGTGAGCTGAGATCGTGCTACTGCACTCCAGCCTGGGCAATAGAGCTAAACTCAGTCTCAAAAAAAAAACAAAAACAAAAAAAAGGGGATGTGGAGTGGCTATGTTAATATATATATCAGACAAACCAGAATTTAAGACAAAAATTGTTACTAGATACAAAAGACATTTTATAATGATAAAGGGGTCAATCCATCAGGAAGACATAATAACTGAAAACAAATATGCATCTAACAACAGAGCCCCAAAATACATGAAGCAAAAACTGATAGAACTGAAGGGAGAAATAAGCAATTCAACAATATTAACCAGAGATTTTAATACTCTACTTTTTCTTTCTTTCTTTTTTTTTTTTTTTTTTGCAATGGATTCAAGTGGTTCTCCTGCCTCAGCCTCCTGAGTAGCTGGGATTGCAGGCATGTGCCACCACACCCAGCTGATTTTTTTTGTATTTTTAGTAGAGACACAGTTTCACCATGTTGACCAGGCTGGTCTTGAACTCCTGACCTCAGGTGATTCGCTGGCCTTGGCCTCCCAAGGTGCTGGGATTACAGGTGTAAGTCACCACACCCGGCCCCAATACCCTGCTTTCAATAATGGATAGAACAGTTAGATGATCAACAAGGAAATAGACCAAGCAATATTGGAGTACACTGCCCATCTACTTTGTTCCTAGGGACACTATAATCCATTAGCCACTGCCAAGACCTCTGCAAGCCAAGCAATTAGATTGCCTGATGGTCTGTGCTGCCCTTTACAGTTGATGTGTCTACCTTGTCAAGGTCCCTTCTTATCCAGAGATCAGAGGGCCCACCTCAATGGTGCATTTCCTACAGCCTTACTTGGCTTACAAAGGACAGCAACCAGAGAACTTCTCAAAGATAGAACTGCTCCTTTCAATGCCCTAGCAAAAGGAGTGCTTTCTGGGTCCTCTCATAAAATAGAGTTGATAGAGTGCACATGATAAATGCAGTCTATCACGCTAAGCCTTTGGATTCTCTCTCCTTGTGACTGCCAGGAAAGATCCGGCATGTCATTTCACTAACCACTTAATGGTGGTAGGCCACGATAAAGTCCAAATTCCAGTCAATTCTACCAAGGCTACTTGGTAGAATTAGGCAATCTAATTTGTGTAGCCAAATTCAGGTACACAAGCTAACACATTACATCTGGAGTCTCTAGCACATGCACCCATATCGATGAATTTGGCCTTATCTAGTATCACATTCTCCCCTCACTGGTCTAACATCCTTAGCACCCATCTTCCCATACATCCTAATTTTCTGCTAACATATTAACAATGTCCTGCAATTATTTTAGTGTATAAGCTGGGTCATTTCCTGCTGGGTCTCAGTGTGTATCTGTCCCCTTGAAACATGGTGAGGTTTTTTTTTTTTTTTTTTTTTTTTTTGAGACAGAGTCTCGCTGTGTCGCCCAGGCTGGTGTGCAGTGGCACAATCTCAGCTCATGGCAACCTCTGCCTCCCAGGTTCAAGTGATTCTCTTGCCTTAGCCTCCCGAGTAGCTGGGATTACAGGTGTGCACCACCATGCCTGGCTAATTTTTGTATTTTTAGTAGCGACAGGGTTTCACCATGTTGGACAGGCTGGTCTTGAACTCCTGACCTCAGGTCATCCCCTGCTTTGGTCTCCCACAGTGCTGGGATTACAGGTGTGAGCCACTGTGCCTGGCCCGTGGTGATATTTGACCCTATTAAAGACCTACTAGCAACAGATTGGTTGTGGTGGATTTTGAGGGTATGAGCATCCACTTTCAAGGCATTTGCCCAGGTGAGGTTATCACAGGGTTTTCAGAGGAAGGTGAGTCTCTTCAGACTGTGGACATCAGGCTACTTCCACTCACAAGGGAGACTCTGAATGACATAGGAGTTCAATATTGTTGGCTTCATCTGGGTCCAACTAGATTCACCATTCCAAATTTCTGGATCCTATTCTTTCCCAATTAGTGCCTTAGTTTTTGCATGACAAATTTGATGAGACTGCAAATTCAACTCTACTTTTCAGCAAACCACACAATTAAATTATGTGTTTGACTTTCAGCAATAGCAGCCCTGGGTCTACACAAGTCAGAGATTGTTTTAGGCTTGTCATGGAAGCATTCTGATTCCCAGACTGTGACTTGAGCCGAGAGTGAATAGACCTGAGCTTGCCATTTTCTCTTTGTAATAACTCAACTGCACTGAAAAGAATCCGTTGCACGCCACAGTCCTTGCTCCTTGGTCATTACTGCTGTCACGGTAGTCAAGAATAGCAGCCATGGCCGGGCGCGGTGGCTCAAGCCTGTAATCCCAGCACTTTGGGAGGCCGAGACGGGTGGATCACGAGGTCAGGAGATCGAGACCATCCTGGCGAACACGGTGAAACCCCGTCTCTACTAAAAAATACAAAAAAACTAGCCGGGCGAGGTGGTGGGCGCCTGTAGTCCCAGCTACTCGGGAGGCTGAGGCAGGGGAATGGCGGAAACCCGGGAGGCGGAGCTTGCAGTGAGCTGAGATCCGGCCACTGCACTCCAGCCTGGGCGACAGAACCAGACTCCATCTCAAAAAAAAAAAAAAAAAAAAAAGAATAGCAGCCATTTGGGTTCCCAAGGCCTGTGCTTCAGTCGGCACTTCACCACCATCATGTGACAGCGTCACTAGCTGGGATGTTACTGCAGGCCATGGGTTGCTGGCATCCCACTTCCCACAGCAAGGAACTCAGCATGGAGCTCAAGCCCAGGGTGTGGTTAAATAAACCCCCAAATCCCATCTCTGCAGGTCTGTCTCCTGGGATCACTCCCAGTGCCACTTATTGTATCAGTTAAGGTTCAGTCAAAAAGCAGAAGCCACAATGGGAGTTTAACATAAGGAATTATTGATAGGGGATTGGAATGATAGGGAATTGGTTAATGAGAGCTAAAGACAATTCTAAAGAATACAGAGAGCCTGGGCAATATAGTGAGACCCCATCTCTACAAAAAATAAAGATAAATTTTAAAATTAGCCAGGCATGGTGGTGCACACCTGTGGTCCCAGCTACTCAAGAGGCTAAGGCGGAAGAATCTTTTTTTTTGAGACAGAGTCTTGCTGTTGCCCAGGCTGGAGTGCACTGGTGTGATCTCAGCTCACTGCAACCTCTGCCTCCCAGGTTCAAGCAATTCTCCTGCCTCAGCCTCCTGACTAGTTGGGACTACCCCGTACGGCTAATTTTTGTATTATTAGTAGAGACGGGGTTTCACCATGTTGGCCAGGCTGGTCTGGATCTCCTGACCTTGTGATCCGCCCGCTCAGTCTCCCAAAGTGCTGGGATTACAGGCGTGAGCCACCGCACCCGGCTGAAGGATCTCTTGAGCCCAGGAGTTTGAGGCTGCAGTGAGCTGTGATTGCACTACTGTACTCCAGCCTGGGCAACAGAGTGCTGTCTCAAAAAAAAAAAAAAAAAAAAGAATACAGAAATACAGAGGTGGCAGATATAAAGATCAGCTACTATCCCCAGGGCTGAGATACAGCATCCAAGGAAGAATGTTCTCCCACCAGGGCTGAGATCCAGACGTCATTTGAAAGGCAAGGCAGAGAAGCCACTGACATGCCTCACCAAAGGAGACCTCCTAGAAATCTGCCCTCTGGGGTGTCAGGTGAAGCTGCTATTCCACCAAGCACTGTTGGAACCAAGCACTGTAGGAAACTCACTCTGCAGGAGCCCATTGCTGGAAAGAGCTTTGCCAGAGCAAGGATCAAGCACTGTAGGGAGTCAGGCCATTAGAGGAGTCAAGCACGAGAGCATGCAGACTCAGGGAGAGTCCAGTGCCTGAGGAAACTGTACTATACAGGAACCAAGTGCCAAAGAAAGCCATGCTTTCTCCCTGTTAGAAAAAGTGCGCTTGGTGAGAGCACAGTGCTGGAGAAAACTAGACTGTTAACAGAAGTCAAGTACTGGAGAAGCATGCTCTGCCAGAGTTCAGTGCTAGAGAAAGCCACATGAGGGTCAGGACCAGTGGTGGGTGTGCGAAAACTGTCCAAGTGCCAGGAGCCACTCACTGCAAAGGCAGCATGTGGTATGGGATCTGTGGTGTCCATACTAGGGGAGGGAACGTGGTAAAGTGTTGCAAACTGGGGTCTTTGAGCCTCCCAAGGACTTTTCACTCTGGACATGCATCTAGGGCAGAGAACCACTGGGATCTGCCCCTGAAAAACCGTGCAGCAAGAGCAAGAAAAATGAAACCTCAACAGGACCAGAACCAGGAAGAGCTTCCCCTTCTTCTTGCAACGTCCCACCAGCGCCCTCTACTGACAAACAAAGCATAACATCATGTTCTTTGCAAGGAGAAATGCATTAAAAGTCCAGCCCGTTATCTTAGAGCAGGTACTGGAGGGTGACATTTAGAGCTGAGTCAACTGATTGAAAACTGACATAGTGCCAGAATCCCCACATAGGCTCTCTGACTCATAGACTGAAGGCCAATATGACAGGAAGGCCTAAGTGAAAGCCCCTGGAACTTCCCTTGCCTACAGAGAAAATAAGCCAGTAGAAATACCACATTCCTGAGGGAAGCACAGAGATTAATGCCGCCGTCAAAAAATTAAAAAGAAGCAAGGGTGAAAAAAAAAAAAAAAAAAAAAAAAAGAAGCAAGGGTGATGACACCTATCACATGCTCATTTAACCCACCAGTGTGGCCTGTGCAGAATTCAGATGGATCTCAGAGAATGACTGTGGACTATCATAAACTTTATCAGATGGTGATTCCGATTGTAGCCGCTGTTCCCAGACATAGTGTCTTTCTTGGAGCAAATCATTATGCCCCTGGCATGTGGTGTGCAGCGATCAACCTGGCTTTTCCTCCATACCAAATGCAGCATCCCCCAGAAACAGTTTCAAAGCCACCATATATCTTCAGGTTGCTTCAAACCTATGTCAGTTCTGCTCTGCCATAATACAGTCTTCAGAGATCTTGATCATCTTGTCACTATATTGACGTTATTGGATCTGATGAGCCAGAAATAACAAGTAACACTTTAACTGCTTAGTAAGACATATGCAAACTACAAGGTGGGAGACAAACCCCACAAGACTGCAGAACCCACCACCTCCGTGAAGTTTCTGGGGATTGAGTGGTCTAGAGTACGTACAGATATCTCCTCATACAACCTACTCTCCTCTAAAAGAGGCACAGTGCTTAGCAGGCCTATTTGTATTTTGGAGGCAACATGTTTCTTCGATAGGGTTATCTGTAAGGCTGCTAGTTTGTTTGTTTGTTTCTTTTTCTTTTTCTTTTTTTTTTTTGAGACAGAGTCTCACTCTGTCACCAGGCTGGAGTGCAGTGGTGCCATCTCGGTTCACTGCAACCCCTGCCTCTTGGGTTCAAGCAATTCTTCTGCCTCAGCCTCCCGAGTAGCTGGCACGACAGGTGCACAACACCATGCCCAGCTAATTTTTGTATTTTTGGTAGAGACGGGGTTTCACCATGTTGGCCAGGATGGTCTTGATCTCTTGACCTTGTGATCCGCCTGCCTCAGCCTCCCAAAGTGCTGGGATTATAGGCATGAGCCACTGCACCCGGCCTTTTTTTTTATTATTATTATTTTATTTTTTATTTTTTATTTTTTTTATTTTTTATTTTTGAGGCAGAGTCTTGCTTTGTCACCAAGGCTGGAGTGCAATGGCGTGATCTCAGCTCACTGCGACCTCTGCCTCCCGGGTTCAAGAGATTCTCCTGCCAAGTAGCATCCCAAGTAGCTGGGATTACAGGCGTGTGCCACAACGCCCGGCTATTCTTTGTATTTTTAGTAGAGATGGGGTTTCACCATAATGGCTGGGCTGGTCTCCAACTCCTGACCTCAAGTGATCTGCCCACCTCAGCCTCCCAAAATGCTGGGATTACAGGCATGACCCACGGTGTCCGGTCTATGCTGCTAGTTTTTAGCAGGGACCGGAGCAAGAGAAGGCTCTGCAGCAAGTCCAGGTTGCATTACATCACATGCTGCTCTACCGTGTGGTGCTTGAGATCCAGCAGATGCGGTAACACTCAGTGTCCATGGCAAACAGGAATGCTACACGAAGCCTCTGGCAAACACCAGAGTAGAATAATCAACTCCTTCAACACCAACTTTTTATTTTATTTTATTTTTTTGAGTCAGGGTCTCACTCTGTCACCCAGGCTGGAGTGCAGTGGCATAATCACAGCTCACTGCAGCCTCAACCTCCCAGGCCCAAGTGACTCTCCCACCTCAGCCTCCCAAGTAGCTGGGACTACAGGCATGTGCCACCACGCCTAGCTAACTTTTTCGTTTTTGGTAGAGACAAGGTCTCACTATGTTGCCGAGGCTGGTCTCAAACTCCTGGTCTCAAGCAATCCTCCTGCCTCAGCCTCCCAAAGTGCTGGGATTACTGGCATGAGTCACGGCACCCAGCCCAACACCAGGTCTTGCTACATTGTCTTCCTCTCCCTCCATTAGTGCCTATGACCTCCTGGAGTATCCCTCATTTTACAGAAGAGTCTGCAAAATTTGCTGTCATGGCCTTGCAATGGCCGGAATTTTGACTCGTATGTTTGATTGTTTGCTATGCCTGGCATGAGAAATAGTCAGAAGTATAGACCTGTACTAACGCATGGCCATTGCTCCTGATTTGGCTGGATGGCCAGGGATTTGGAAGGAACAGGATTGGTGACAAGCAAGTTTGAGCTCTTGTAACGTTTTTTTAAAAAACAGACCTCAATCAATTTTACTTCAGTTAAAACCATTTCAGCCAGGTGCGGTGGCTCACGCCTGTAATCCCAGCATTTTGGGAAGCCAAGGCGGGCAGATCACAAGGTCAGGAGATTGAGACCATCCTGGCTAACACGGTGAAACCTTGTCTCTACTAAAAATACAAAAAATTAGCCAGGTGTAGTGGCACGCACCTGTAATCCCAGCTACTCAGGAGGCTGAGGCAGGATCTCTTGAACCCGGGAGGCAGAGGTTGCAGTGAGCCGAGATTGCACCATTGCACTCCAGCCTGGGTGATAGAGCGAGCCTCTGTTTTTTTTTTTTTTTTTTTTTTTTGAGACGGAGTCTCGCGATCTCGGCTCACTGCAGGCTCCGCCTCCCGGGCTTACGCCATTCTCCTGCCTCAGCCTCCCGAGTAGCTGGGACCACAGGCGCCCGCCACCTAGCCCGGCTAGTTTTTTGTATTTTTTAGTAGAGACGGGGTTTCACCGTGTTCGCCAGGGTGGTCTCGATCTCCTGACCTCGTGATCCGCCCGTCTCGGCCTCCCAAAGTGCTGGGATTACAGGCTTGAGCCACCGCGCCCGGCCGGAGCCTCTGTTTTAAAAAATAAATAAATAACATTTCATCCAGGGACTGGCTTGATCTTCTCTCCTCTGGTTTCTGAGTCCCTTAGATGGGCTGTAACTTTTCTTTAATTATTCAATACTTTATTTACTATTAGCAGTCAGAATAGTATATTAGGTTCTATCAAACAGAGGCAAGTGGTGTAAGGCAAGTTTCACCTTGAGTGGCCAGTGTGTTCTTTAGTTAGGTATACCATAACAAGGTACCACAGATTGGGTGCCTTAAACAATAGAAATTTATTTTCTCATAGTTCTGGAGGCTGGAAGTCTAAGATCAAGGTGTCAGAAGGGTTGGTTTCTTCTGAGGCCTCTCTTATTGTCTTGTAGATGGCCTTGTTGTCCTTGGGTCTCTACATCGTCTTCACTTTGTATACGTCTGTGTCTAAATTTCCTCTTAAGTGCACCAGTCGTATTGAATTAGAGCCCACCCTAACAACTTCACCGTAATTCAATTACTGTAACCTGCATGGACCTTGGGAGACTGAACAAATGGGGGCGAATGCGGGAATAAAAGACAAAAGAGTATATTTGGAAGAAGTGGTCAGAGGGCACCTTGCCTCTAGTGGACAAGGGCCCTGAGCATTTTTTTTTTTTTTTTTTTTTTGAGACAGAGTCTCGCACTTTGGCCCAGACTGGAGTGCAGTGACATGATCTTAGCTCGTTGCAAGCTCTGCCTCCTGGGTTCACACCATTCTCCTGCCTCAGCCTCCCAAGTAGCTGGGACTACAGGCGCCCGCCACCATGCCCAGCTAATTCTTTGTATTTTTAGTAGAGACAGGGTTTCACCGTGTTAGCCAGGATGGTGTCGATCTCTTGACCTTGTGATCTGCCCGCCTCGGCCTCCCAAAGTGCTGGGATTACAGGCGTGCCAAGGGCCCTGAGCTTTACACAGCCCTCCAAATTTATTGGTAAAAGAGATAACGAGAAAGGGGGGCTGGTTGTCGGGTAATTGTCAGTCAGCTGTTTGGTTCACAGCAGGCTTGTGAGACTGCATCCTTCGAACAATAGGCGCTAGATTTCCCAGTAGATAACTTCAAGGAGCCCAGCCAGGGAGTGATGGCCCTCAGCAAACCTTTTGGTGGCAGGCACAGTGTGAGTTTGCTCACATCCTGCATTCACGGTAAACAGTTTGCTGTTTGATCATATAGCCTCCAGTGGAATGCTGAGTTGGTCACAATCCCTGTGGCCTTTTCAGCTCCCAATGAATTCTCTTTAAAACCCTCTCCAAATACAGTCACATTCTGAGGCGTCAGGACTTCTTCATATGAACTGGGGAGAGGGGGCAGGAGATACAATTCAGTCCACAACACCCAGTATTGAACAAATTTGCAGACCACTATCTGACTATAAAGGCATGAGTAGGAAGCCTTACCTACAGGGTTTTTCAGGTGCAGGCAGGCATCTTTCCTCAAGTCAGTCTACCTGTGCAGCTTCCTTCTAAGTCCTCCAAGGTGAGCAGATTAGGTCAGTTCTCCCAGGGCTGCATGTTTATATGTGGTTTCTGGCAGGGGTGGGAGAGATGAGGGAGACCATTAATTATGGTCTTTGATATGGTTTGGCTGTGTCCCCACCCAAATCTCATCTTGAATTGTAGTCCCCATAATCCCCACATGTCATGGGAGGAACCCGGTGGGAGGTAATTGAATCATAGGGGGTGGTTACCTCCATGCTGTTCTTGTGACAGTGAGTGAGTTCTCATGAGATCTGGTAGTTTCATAAGGGGCTTTTCCAACTTTGCTCAGCACTTCTTATTATTGCCACCGTGTGAAGGAGGACATGTTTGCTTTCCCTTCTGCCATGATTGTAAGTTTCCTGAGACCTCCCCAGCCACGCTAAACTGTGAGTCAATTAAACCTCTTTCCTTTCTAAATTATCCAGTCTCAGGTATGTCTTTAGCAACGTGAGAACAGACTAATACATCTTTGTTCTTCTTCAGTGCTGGACCATGTTTACCCATCCATAGTCACAGGCAGTGACTTGACAGGCTTCCCCTTGTAAAACTTGGAATTTGATGGCCGGGTGCAGTGGCTCACGCCTGTAATCCCAGCACTTTGGGAGGCTGTGGCAGGTGGATCTCTTGAGGTCAGGAGTTTGAGACCAGCCGGGCCAACATGGTGAAATCCTGTCTCTACTAAAAATATAAAAATTAGCCAGGCATGGTGGCGGGTACCTGTAATTCCAGCTACTCGAGAGGCTGAGACAGGAGAATCGCTTGAACCTGGGAGGCAGAGGTTGCAGTGAGCCGAGATCATGCCACTGCACTCCAGCCTGAGTGACAGACCAAGACTCTGTCTTAAAAAAAGAAACAAAAACTAAAACAAAAACTTGGAATTTGACGGTGTAGAACAGAACCTAAGTTCTTAGGCAAAGGTTCACTTCAAGGGGAAAAACAGAGGAAGGAACAGGTATATAGATATATGCTTTATCCTTCCTAATAACTCCATTCCTTCCTAAGTAAGTCAGGAGGTGGGGAAAGGTCAGTAGTGTTACCGTAGATCTCTATCTACATAAAAGTAAACATCAGGAGTGGGGAAAATGTGTTCTTTCCACCAGTATAACGCAAGACAGCTGACAGAACCCTCTCCTGGAGGGACTCCCAAGTTCTCTCCAGCTGAGCTCTTTCATGAAACAAATATATTTGTTCCCTATTGCTGCATAACAAATTACTACACATTTAGCAACTTAAAGCCACAACCATTTATTATCTCACCGTTCCCTAAGTTCCACTGTATGGGCCTGACTGGGTTCTCAGCTCAGTCTTGCAAGGGCAAAGTCTAGGTGTTGGCTGAGCTGGGCTCTTATCTGGACGCTTTGAAGAAGAATCCACTTCCGAGCTCATTTAGGTTGTTAGCCAAATTCAGCTGCTTGCTGGATGTCGGGTAGTGGCAGCTCTCTGGAGGTCTCCGCATTCCTCAGCACGTGGCTGCCTCCATCTTCAAGTCAGCAATGGCTCAAATGCCCCTCATAACTTCCTGTTCTGCTACCAGCTAGAGAAAACCTTGCTTTTTTTTTTTTTTTTTTTTTTTTTTGAGACGGAGTCTCGCTCTGTCGCCCAGCCTGGAGTGCAGTGGCCGGATCTCAGCTCACTGCAAGCTCCGCCTCCCGGGTTCCCGCCATTCTCCTGCCTCAGCCTCCCGAGTAGCTGGGACTACAGACGCTCGCCACCTCGCCCGGCTATTTTTTTGTATTTTTTTACTAGAGACGGGGTTTCACCGGGTTAGCCAGGATGGTCTCGATCTCCTGACCTCGTGATCCGCCCGTCTCGGCCTCCCAAAGTGCTGGGATTACAGGCTTGAGCCACCGCGCCCGGCCGAGAAAACCTTGCTTTTAAATGGCTACCTGACTGGGTGATAATCTCAGTGTCTTATATCAACTGACTTGGAATTTTAATTAAATCTGCCAGATCCTTTTGCAGCAGCACCTAAATTAGTGCTTGACTGAATAACCAGGGGACAGGAATCTTGAGGGGAGCATCTTGAGAATCCTGTCTGTCACACCAGGGAATCCCACTCTTTGCCCCAGACCCTGAGAGAAGACAGTTCCTCTCTACCACAGGTTTGTCAGATTCTAATCTAGCCCAGTAGACAAGTATGTGGTGCACACTCTCTCCTCTAGAGAGGCCACAGTCAGCTCTTCAGCTCATTCATACGTTCTTAGCAACTTTGTATGAACTGGAAACAAGCTGCCCTTTCCTTAAAACAATGTACTGTTACCTGTTGGAAATCTGTTGCGCTAACTATACAAATCTCTTGTTTACCTGGTAGTGAATGGCACCCACCCCCAGGAGCTGTGAGTGGCCTTGATCTCAGTGTGGGCTCAAATACACCCTGTGCATTGTAACCATTTGCCCACCCTGGCTATTGTCATGGAAACATTTTTTCCCAGAATCTTTCTGGCATTCTTCATTGATTTATCTGTTAACGATTTGGGGAAAATTGAAATAAAATGACTATAACTTCCTGAAAATGCTATAATGCATTATTAATACCCAGAAAAGAAAACATTTTGCCACTGGTCTGATCTAATCTGTTCGGGGTTTTTTGTTTGTTTGTTTGTTTGAGACGGAGTCTCGCTCTGTTGCCCAGGCTGGAGTGCAGTGGCGTGATCTTGGCTCACTGCAGCTTCTGCCTCCTGGGTTCAAGCAATTCTTGCCTCAGCCTCCTGAGTAGCTAGGACTACAGATGAGTGCCACTAAGCCCTGCTAATTTTTTGTATTTTTTGTATTTTTTTAGTAGAGACATGTTGGCCAGAGTGGTCTCAGACTCCTGACCTCAAGTGACCCACCCGCCTCGGCCTCCCAAAGTTCTGGGATTACAGGCATGGGCTACTGCGCCTGGCCTAATCTGTTTATTTATATTTATAAGCAAATATCCAAAATCCTCCAAGGAGCAAACCCTGAAGTAACTGGAATATTAAGGCAATAATGACAGCCACTAATGTTACTCAGTGCCTCTATCTACCTACCTACCTACCTAGCTAGCTAGCTACCTACCATCTATCTCTGATCTATATGTGTATACTATATACACACACACTCACATAATCTCATTTAATCATCATATTCCTTTTGGGTAGGGATTATTATGCCTACTTATACAGATAAGAAAACTAAGGCTTTGTAATGTTATATTATTTGCCCAAGGTCACAGATAAGAAGAAGCTGAGTCAGGATTCAAACCTCTGTCATCCATTTCAAAGCCCATGCTTCTAACCACTTCGGTAGAGATTAGCCGTGGAGATGAGCCGAGTGCCTGTGCTGTGAATTGAGACCTTGGGCTGTTCTGTGGTGAAGCCAGTGGCCCAGCCTGGGACAGGAAAGAAGCCAAGCCTGGAATGTCCCGGTTCTATTCATGAAAACAGCCTGAAGGGAAAAGTATGGGGGGGAATTGTTTGTGGCTAAGATAGCCAGTGGGACTTGGAGAGAAGTCCATAGAGGAGGAAAAATTGTAGGGCCCTGCGTTGTACATCATGTCTCCAGTGGCTGGCACCTCGTTGGGGCTCAGTTAGCATGTGCCAATCAACTGACTGACCACCTGATCAGCCAGACAGCATGCCTGGGAAAGCTCCTCTCGCACTCTGCTTCTCTAATGTCTGTTCCTGCTACCACCCCCTGCCCTCTTCAATAAACTAATTCATTTGAATCATGTCCTATGCCGCAGGCCCAGTGCCAAGTGCTTTATCTGCATCTTCTTATTAAAAGTCCTCAAAAGAACACACTGATAGATTATTTAATATCTGAGATGCTTCTAGGCTGGAAAGAAATAGCCACTCCCTGCTGTACTGTTTACTTATTAGACTCCATTTAACAAAAAAGAAAAAATTAAAAGCCATTTGTTCCATAGGGGATTTGGGCTTTGATCACAAATTTGACCAACTAAAGTATCTTAAGGGCCAGGCGCAGTGGCTCACGCCTGTAATCCCAATACCTTGAGAGGCCAAGGCGGGCAGATCACCTGAGGTCAGGAGTTCGAGACCAGCCTGGCCAACATGGTGAAACCCCATCTCTACTAAAGATACAAAAATTAGCTAGGCATGGTGATGGGTGCCTATAATCCCAGCTGCTCAGGAAGCTGAGGCAGGAGAATCACTTGAACCTGGAGACTGCAGTGAGGCAAGAGGCTCCATTGCACTACAGCCTGGGCAACAAGAGCAAAACTCCACCTCAAAAAAAAATATTATCACCTTTGTCTTTGTACCACTACCCCGATATCCTTGAAAATATCCTTACTTTCTGGAATCAACAGGATGCTATAGACCCATGCTGATTTTTCTTGTCTCAAGAAATGTAAGCAGCTACCTTCCAAGAACTCCTGGTTATTTTAATGGTAAACACTATTAGGCACCAAAAACTGGGCATTAAGGATGTACATAAGTGTTAGTAGGGTGGCAAAGTTTCACTCAGTGACGAGAGTTGAAAACGAAAATTTTAAAGAGATGGAGTCAGCCAGGCACGGTGGCTCATGCCTGTAATCCCAGCATTTTGGGAGGCTGAGGCAGGTGGATCACGACGTCAGGAGTTTGAGACCAACCTGGTCAAAACGGTGAAACCCTGTCTCTACCAAAAAAAAAAAAAAAAATACAAAAATTAGCCAGGTGTGGTAGCACGCACCTGTAGTCCCAGCTACTCAGGAAGCTGAGGCAGGAGAATTGCTTGAACCCGGTAGGCAGAGGTTGCAGTGAGCCAAGACGGCACCATTGCACTCCAGCCTGGGTGACAGAGCAAGACTCTGTCTCAAAAAAAAAAAAATTATACAGAGATGGAGTCTTGGCCAGGCGAGTGGTTCACACCTGTAATCCCAGCACTTTGGGAGGCTGAAGTGGGTGAATTGCTTGAGCCCAGAAATTCAAGACCAGCCTGAGCAACATGGCAAAACCCCGTATCTACAAAAAATACAAAAATTAGCCAGGCATGGTGATGTGCACCTGTAAGTCCCAGCTACTTGGGAGGCTGAGCTGGGAGGATTGCTTGAGATGTGGAATTTGAGGCTTCAGTGAGCCATGATTGTACCACTGCACTCCAGCCTGAGCAACAAAGGGAGACACTGTCTCAAAAAAAAAAAAAAAAAAAAAAAGACAGGGTCTCACTCTATTGCCCAGGCTGGAGTGCAGCAGCGTGATCATAAGGTCTCCGCAGCTCAGACCTCTCAGGCTGAAGTGATCCTCTCACCTTGCCACCCACCCCCAGCAGCCAGGACTACAGGCACATGCCATCATGCTGGGCTAATTTTTTAATATTTTGTAAAGATGGAATCTCGCTATGTTGCCCAGGCTGGGCTTTTTCGTTTTGTTTGTTTGTTTTGTTTTTGAGACAGACTCTTGCTCTGTCACCCAGGCTGGAGTGCAGTGATGCGATCTTGGCTCTCTGCAACCTCCACCTCCCAGGCTCAAGCGATTCTCATGCCTCAGCATCCCAAGTAGCTGGGATTACAGGTGCCGCACCACCATGCCCAGCTAATTTTTGTATTTTTAGTAGAGATGGGGTTTCACCATGTTAGCCAGGCTGGTCTCGAACCCCTGACCTCAAGTGATCCGCCCACCTTGGCCTCCCAAAGTGCTGGGATTACAGGCGTGAGCCAGCATGCCTGGCCCCAGGCTGGTCACTCTGTTGCCCAGGCTGGAGTGCAGTGGCATGATCTTGGCTCACTGCAACCTCTGCCTACTGGGTTCAAGAGATTCTTCTGTATCAGCCTCCCGAGTAGCCGGGACTACAGGCGCCCATCACCGTGCCCAGCTAATTTTTATATTTTTAGTAGAGACGGGGTTTCACCATGTTGGTCAGGCTGGTCTTGAACTCCTGACCTCAGGCGACCCACACGCCTCGGCCTCCCAAAGTGCTGGGATTACAGGTGTGAGCCACCGCGTCTGGCCAAAAATTTTCTTAAAGGTAAAGTTTTATATTGGTTTTCCAATTTAACATATCCCTGATGGCCTGTGGATGTACCAACCACACTGACAGAATCATCTGAGGCTGCCATTACGGTTATCTCCGTCTTAGAGCTTAACAAGAAGTTATGTAGCTTGCCCAAGATTACACTACAGGTAATGGTTGGAATTAGGATTCAAACCCAGGACTGTCTAATATCAGAAACTGTGGTCTTACAGGTTTCCTACAAGGTCCTGCCTCACCCTCTGCCTGCTGTCAAAAATACACAACTTAATCGCTTGCAAAAGACTTTCCACCAACTTGCCCCATTTGGAAGTCATAAACGGAGCAAGTTTGTGGAAAGTTAGTGAGATGAGGAGAAGTGGAAACAGTACCCAGATTCTTCTTTTCTCCTTACAGGATTCGGGAGTGAGAATGACGAGGAGAGCCCTCCACGAGAAGGGGCTGAAGACAGAGCCCCTAAGGAGGCTCCTGCCCAGGAGGGGCCTCCGGACAAATGCCCGGCCCAGTTCCACAGCGGTGCCGGACACCAGAGCTCCCGGGGGAGGCAGCAAGGCCCCGAGGGCACCCAGGACGATCCCCCAGGGTAAGGGGAGGTGAGTGGGCTCCCCAAGCAAGCCAAGGCCCCTAAAGCCTCCCTTGGCTGCCCCAAGATCCAGCCACTACCTGTGCCCCGAGGGCGGAAAGAGCTTCCCAGCTCACCCACCGCGGTAACATCTGGGGCAAGCGGCCCTACACCTGCCCGAACCTAAGGCCACAGCATCCATCTGGCTCACCACTGGCGCCCAAATGCGCGGGAAGGGCTTAGGGCAGAACTTGGACCACATCCAGCGCCTGAGGCCGCCTTGCTAGAGGCCCAGGGGAGGGGTGCATCGGGCTGCCTTGCCCGTCTCCTCACGCACCCACGCGGCCACCCGCCCAGTGGCCCGAGTGTGCCATGCGAGGTGCCTGCCACCCCAAGAGAGGCGCCGAGTCCCGAGTCCTGCCGGCGCTGAGCCTCCGGGTCCATAGCAGGCAGGGGCCGTGTCGGGGACAGGCGCACGGTACCCGCCAGCCTCACGCCTTCTGCAGCACAACGCGACGCCCACGTGGTGCCCAGACGTCCACGCATGCGTTGAGGCCCGCGCACGCGCAGAGACCCCGGCGCGGAAGCCACCCGGCACACCAGGGCTTCTGTACGCCAGCGCCGGGGGACCTCCAGCGCCTAAGGACATACGGCAAGTGCTTCCACCAGGGTGTCAGCCTAGCAGGCCCACCTGGAAACCCGCGTGGAACAGTAGTGACCTTTCAGCCCAGACGCCTGCCTCGCGCTACGGAACCGTGTGGAGGCACGGAGACTTCTGGGGCAGCCCTGAGCTAGTGGCCTAACCTACCTGGAAAATCCTAGCCCAAGAAGCAGTGCGAGTGAACCTTTTGGGTGGATCCAAGGCCCTTCACCAAGCTCTCACTTCCTGACTTCACTGTTGGGTCTGTTGTACTAGGAAATAATAACGCCTCCCGTTTATTGAGGGTTTACTCTGTACCAGGCATTGTGAATGATGTAATTTAGTTCTCACTGCATCCCCGTGGCATGGATATTCTCATTATCTGCATTTTGCAGTGGAGAAATTGAGTCTGAGAGGTTAAGGAACCTGCCCAAAGTCACACAAGCCAGTAGGTGGCAGAACCAGAATTCAGATCACAGGCCGGCCTGCCTGCCTGCCTGCCTGCCTGACTCCACAGCCAGCACTGCGGTGCCACTTCCCGTGCATGGGGCACGGCGGGGTTAAGGCCGTGGGTTAACAGGGCCTCCATTTATGGAGAGCATTCATTTTTCTCTGGTGAATTATAGAAAACGCTTTTTACACTGAAGTGAGCAGATACTCAGATACTCCCTGGGATGAAAGTTAACATTTGCACCAATGATTGAGATGACACACAAATTTCACGCTTCAAGCCAATGCTTTAGGCTCAGCCCATGGAATTCTGGAGTGACCTTTTCTGAGTCATTACCAGGGTGATGTTGGTGAAGGAGGCTCCACTCCAGGACCAGCTCCTGTGTAGAGCCTTCCTGGAGGCCAACAAGGATGACCTCTCTCCATTTGCCATCCACTGGATTGTCTGGGAAGTTCATCCAGTTCCTCTGGGCTAAGATTTCCAAGTTCCCAAAAGGGAACCTAACCTTCAGGAGTTGGGAATGAAAAATTGGAATTTGGGGGAATTCCTGAAAGCATGTTGTTCTGTATTTTTCTTTTCTTTTTTTTTTTTTGGAGACAGAGTTTTGCTCTTGTCACTCAGGCTGGAGTGCAGTGGTGTGATCTCAGCTCACTGCAACCTCCACCTCCCGGGTCCAAGTGATTCTTTTGCCTCAGCCTCCCTAGTAACTGGGATTACGGGCATGTGCCACCAACCACACCCGGCTAATTTTTTGTATTTTTAGTACAGAGAGGGTTTCATCATGTTGGCCAGGCTGGTCTCAAACTCCTGACCTTAGGTGACCCACCCACCTCAGCCTCCCAAAGTGCAGGGATTACAGGCGTGAGCCACCGTGCCCGGCCACTTTCTGTATTTTTTAATAAATAAGAAATACACATTTAGTAGTAGTTACAAAGAACTGTAGGCCATAGCAAATATTCAATAACTGAAAAATGCCAATGAACATTATTGGGTAGTGTTTAAATAACAAGATGTTCAAATATTTGACAAGATTAACAACACTACACAGAATCACGAGTTGAAATTGCCAGTTTAGGCTGAGTATGGTGGCACGTGCCTGTAATTACAGCACTTTGGGAAGCCAGAGCAGGAAGGTCTCTTGAGTCCTGAGTTTGAGGCTATAGTGAGCTGTGATTGCACCACTGCACTCCAGCCTGGGCAACAGAGCAAGACCCTGTCTCTTAAAAAAAGAGAGAGGGAGAGAAATTGCCAATTTAAGGACTTATTTGTTTCTAAAACTTGTTATTTATTAGAACATCATTTGTGGGATTTGTATAAAATACACTGCACATAAACATTAATATTTGTGAGAATGATTTGCTCTTAACAGCAGAGAGAGCCACCAATATACTTTTCGTGTGTCAACAGCTACAAAAAGTATTTTGATTACTTATCTCCTAGGTACTCTTGTCCCATATTCTGGAACTGTCTACCTTAACTTATTTATTTATTTTTTTGAGACAGTCTTGCTCCAGCTCCCAGGCTCAAGTGCAGTGGCGTGATCTTGACTCACTGCAACCTCCACCTCCCGGCTTCAAGCAATTCTTGTGCCTCAGCCACCCAAGTAGCTGGGATTACAGGCATGTGCCACCATGCCCAGCTAGGTTTTTTGTAGAGACAGGGTTTTGCCATGTTGGCCAGGCTGGTCTTGAACTCCTGACCTCAAATGATCCAACCGCCTCAGCCTCCCAAAGTACTGGGATTACAGTACCTTAACTTTAGACTCCGTGTGTCAACGTTGCCTTCTCTTGCTTTCAACTTGACATCGGTGGATTTCTTTAAGCCAGGAATGCCTCTATGTTGATTGTTAAGCATTAATTCTCACAGGAGAATTATAATGCTTTTCCCCATTTTCCCAGTTTCTTGACTGATCATTTTTGAGATTCAGAAGAACATACAGGGCCGGGCGCGGTGGCTCAAGCCTGTAATCCCAGCACTTTGGGAGGCCGAGACGGGTGGATCACGAGGTCAGGAGATCGAGACCATCCTGGCTAACATGGTGAAACCCCATCTCTACTAAAAAATACAAAAAAAACTAGCTGGGCGAGGTGGTGGACGCCTGTAGTCCCGGCTAGGCCGGAGCCTGAGGCAGGAGAATGGCGTGGACCCGGGAGGCGGAGCTTGCAGTGAGCTGAGATCCGGCCACTGCACTCCAGCCTGGGCTACAGAGCGAGACTCCGTCTCAAAAAAACAAACAAACAAACAGAAGAACATACAGATTTCCTGATAAATTCCAGGAGGGATTTCCTGCATAGAAACACTACTTTGGGGCCGGGCACAGTGGCTCATGCCTATAATCTCAGCACTTTGGGAGGCCGAGGCAGTTGGATCACTTAAGGTCACCAGTCTGGCCAACATGGTGAAACCTCATCTCTACTAAAAATACAAAAAAAAAAAAAAAAAAAAAAAGCCAGGCACGGTGCTGTACACCTGTAGTCCAAGCTACTCGGAAGGCTGAGGCAGGAGAATCGCTTAAACCTGGGAGGTATAAGTTGCCGTGAGCAGAGATTGTGCCACTGCACTCTAGCCTGGGTGACAGAGTGAGACTCTGTCTCAAAAAAGAAAAAGAAAGGCCGGGCGCAGTGGCTCATACCTGTAATCCCAGCACTTTGGGAGGCCAAGGCAGGCGGATCACAAGGTCAGGAGTTCGAGACCAGCCTGACCAACATGGTGAAACCCATCTCTCCTAAAAATACAAAAATTAGCAAGGCATGCTGGTGCATGCCTGAAATCCCACCTACTCAGGATGCTGAGGCAGGAAAATTGCTTGAACCAGGGAGGCAGAGGTTGCAGCGAGCTGAGATCCCACCACTGCACTCCAGCCTGGGTGACAGAGGGAGATTCGTCACACACACACACACAAAAAAAAAAAAAACGGAAAAAGAAAGAAAAAGAAACACTACTCTGGGCTGAGCAGCGTCGGCAAGTCAAGTCTGCTTCTGAAATTTTGCCTAGAACATTCAATCTTGCCTTTTTGGTTTCGGGGCCTCAGAGCCAGAGAATCCAAGTATGGATCCTAGCTCTACCAGTTCCTGGTGGTGAGAGCTTAGGCAAGTCACTTTACCTCTTTGAGCTTCAATTTAATTGGTAGAATAATGTGTGGGAAGTCAATGCTTGCTTTGCGAGGCAATATTGTAGGAGGGTTAAGAGTGTGGCTCTGGAGTCAGTCAGTCTGAGGCTTGAATCCTGGCTCCATTACTTACTACCTCTTTGATCTGAGGCAAGTTACGAGCCACTCCATTTTTCTCTTCTGTAAAGTGGTGGCACTGATTGATCATTGTGGCAAACATCATCTTCCTAGAGTTTTCATGAGTTTAAATTGGATCACATATGAAAATGCTTAACACAGAGCATGGTACATTGTAAGTGCTTGATAAACACAAACCACTGTAGCTGTTACCTGCTGTATCTACCTCTCCGGGCAGTCGTGAGGATGAAAGGGAGGCTGTGTTGGGGAAGTGCTTTCTAAGCTGTGAAATGGTAGCCACACACTTCTCTTGCCTTCAGAGATGGGATGGTCCAAAGCTACGGGCAGACATTAATGGTATCCCCAAGTAAGGGGCCTGAGAATACTTACCTATATCCACAGAAGATAGCTGTGTTGAGGCGAGTGTCACCATGGGTGGCCGGAAAACAGTGCAAAATGCTCTCAGCTGAGGGATAATTGCAGTCATGAGGGCAAACTCTGGCATGGTATGACTTGGGGCACCCTTGGGGACAGGGAGAAAACCGATTTTTGAGAAGGAGGCTTTAGAGGAAGGATCATGTTAAATGGAACCTGCCCACTGTATGTTTTTGTTTTTGTTTTTAATTAGGGGCCGCATCAGAGGAAGGGGACATGTAATAGAAGGTGGGTGGAGGGCTCTGACTTTTGTCTGAAACTGCTATTGGTGAAAGGTTGAACTTAGGACACATTCCTGTGAACTGGAACCAGTGCACCCCCTCGCGCTGTGCATGCACCACGATGTCATTTGTTTCCTAGACCGTAGACCAAATATGGCTCAAAGGGCTCCCAAAGAGGATCGCATGTCATTCTGACAGCAGCCCCCTCAACAACGTACAGATGAGGGCTTGGAGTCCCGGGAAGTCATGTCTGTTGCCCAAGGTCACTCAGCTGATATTAATATATTATGAAGTCAGGATTCAGACACAGTCCAAGTTCTTTTTGTTTGTGTGTTTTTTGAGCTGGAGTCTCGCTCTATCATCCAGGCTGGAGTGCAGTGGCACAATCTCAGCTCACTGCAACCTCCACCTCCCAGATTCAAGTGATTCTCGTGCCTCAGCCTCCCGAGTAGCTGGGACTACAGACGTGTGCCACCACGCCCGGCTAGTTTATAGACCAAGCTCTTAACCCCACCAGCCTGCCTCAACCACCAGGTGCCAGACTGCTGATCTTGAACAAGGAAGAAGAAAATCCAAATGTATGAGGTTTCAGTGCCTAAATGTCCTCCTTTCTTGCCTTTGGTAACAACTTTTTCTGTCTCAGAATATCACTGCTACTTCTCTGGACACTGCTTCTTTGCTTCCAGGGCTGTTTTTCTTGCTTAGCCCTAAGTCAGGCTCGTTTGGGCCCTGTCCTTAGACTCTTTCTTCTGCATGGGTCTGTGAAAGATCTCCTTTATGTGCGCAGCTCCAGCCGTTGGTCCTCTCAGTCTAACCCAGACTGCCCCTCTGAGCGCCAGCCTGAGCAGCCGGCTGCCTCCTTGACATCCCCTCTCTGGGTCTCCTGCATGATGTCTCCCATAACACGGCTTGCCTCCCAAGTGCTACCTCCTCCCTGCCATGGCCTCTTGGTTCCAAATTGCGGTGTAGTGGTGGGGAATTTAGAAAGCCTTTGAAGACGAAACCTCTTGAATGAGTTCTCAGGGCTAGAGATAGACCACAGAGCGTGTTCTCTGAGAGCTACCAACAGTCTGGGGATGAACTTGGAGAGTGGAATTCACCATTTAATCAGTCAGCTGGCTACCGAATGCCCAGCTGCGTGCCAGGTCCAGCCGCTGGGGCGGAAAGATGCATTCATGAGTAGAACAGACAGGATTCCTGGCTTTAGGGAGCATCCAGGCTGTTGGAGAAGACAGACGTCATGCAGTCCCCCAAAATACACTCTTATAAACTGTGATAAGTGTCATGAAGGAAAAGTTCTTGGTGCCATAAAAGCATATTGTAGATCTAAATTAGATTAAGGTAGTCAAAGAAGGTCATTGTGAGAAAGTGACAATTACGATCTCCTGAGATCTGAGTTGGGGAGGAGAATTCCATAGACAGGCAAGAGTAGGCCCAAAAGACCCAGGAGCGGGAAAGAGCTTGGCATGGTGGGAAAACTGAAAGGCAGTCCGTGTAGTGGGAGCTGAGCGTGCAGGGAGATGGGCTGAGATAAGGCCGGGTGGCCTGGGCAGGGGTGATGGCAGAGCCTCGTGGGCCACAGTAAGAAACCTGGAGGTTTTGGGTTAACTTTTTTTTTTTTTCTTAAATTTGAGACAGACTCACTGTGTCCGCAGGCTGGAGTACAGTGGTGTGATCTTGGCTCATTGCAACCTCTACCTGTGGGGTTCAAGCGAGTCTCCCACCTCAGCCTCTCAAGTAGCTGGGATTACAGGCACCCGCCACTACACCTGGCTAATTTTTGTATTTTTAGTAGAGCGAGTGTTTCGCCATGTTGGCCAGGCTGGTCTCGAACTCCTGACCTCAAGAGATCCACCCTCCTTGGCCCCCCACAGTGCTTACAAATCCCCAAAGGGATTACAGGCATGAGCCACTATGCCCTTCCTGGTTTAACTTTTTATTTGGAAATAATTTCAAAGTTACAGAAAAGTCTCAAGAATAGTACAACGGACACCTGCATAGCCTTTGTCCCAGATTCATCTGGTGTTCACATTTTACCCAATTTCTCTGTCACTGGCTCTCTCTATTCAAGGTATATGCAGATGACTTTGAGTCCAGTCTAGTTGAGACTAAGTTGCAGACCTCATGTTCCTCTACCCCTAAATAGTGTGTGTTTCCTCCCACAGTACAGTTATCCACTGCATTAAATTTCACACTGATCCAATGTGGTATCTAATTTACCTCCCATCTTGTCACTTGTCTCAGTAATGCCCTTTAGATGGCGTTTCTCCTCTAGCCCAGGATCCAGTCTAAGAGTGATGTATGGCATTCAGTTGTTGTCTCTCTCTAGTATCCCTTAATCGGGAATGGTCAGCCTTTCTTTGTCTTGCATGGTGTTGACTTTATTGAAGAATTCAATCTTCCCCTTTATTTTAATAGAACATTCTTCATTTGGGGTTTGTCTGCTGTTTCTTCATTATAATATATGGGTTATGCATTCCTGGCTGGACGACCGTGTAAGTGATACTGTGTCCTTCTCAGCGTAACAGCTAAAGCCATACATGTCTATCTGTTCCTCCTTGGTGATTTTTTTTTTTTTTTTTGGAGACGGAGTCTCGCTCTGTCGCCCAGGCTGGAGTGCAGTGGCCGGATCTCAGCTCACTGCAAGCTCCGCCTCCCGGGTCTATGCCATTCTCCTGCCTCAGCCTCCCGAGTAGCTGGGACTACAGGCGCCCGCCACCTCGCCCGGCTAGTTTTTTGTATTTTTTAGTAGAGACGGGGTTTCACTGTGTTAGCCAGGATGGTCTCGATCTCCTGACCTCATGATCCGCCCGTCTCGGCCTCCCAAAGTGCTGGGATTACAGGCTTGAGCCACCGCGCCCGGCCTATTTTTTTTATTTTTATTTTTTTTTAAACAGAGTCTCACTGTGTTGCCTAGGCTGGAGTACAGTGGTGTGATCGCAACTCACTGCAACCTCTCCCTCCTGGGTTCAAGCAATTCTCCCTGCCTCAGCCTCCTGAGTATCTGGGATTACAGGTACCCACTACCATGCCTGGCTAATTTTTGTATTTTTTAGTAGAGACAGGATTTTGCCATGTTGACCGGGCTGGTCTTGAACTCCTGACCTCAGGAGACCCTCCTGCCTCGGCCTCCCAAAGTGCTGGGATTACAGGAGTGAGCCACCACGCCCAGCCCCTCCTTGGTGATTTTAATTTTGATCACCAAGTCAAGGTTATCTGATTTCTCCAATCTATAGTTACTATTTTTCCCTTATAACCAGTAATCTATGAGGAGGTATTTTATAACCATGACTATATCCTATTCCACATCAAAAGTTAAATAGATGAGACTAACACCTATTGATGATTATTGCCTAAGAATCACGATGGTTACAGAATAGTAACTCAACCCCAGGACTCCCTCCACATTTATTAGTCAACACTTGGCATTCTTCTGTCCACTTATTTATAGATTCACTATTCGTAGGAACTCTTGGATTTCTATTATTTTCCAATAAATTTTACAATTAGTTATTAATCTTAATTCTTTTGGTGCTCAGATTGTCCCAGATTTGGCCGCTGGAAGCTCCTTAAAACTAGAAGCCTGGATTTCATCCCAGCTTCAGTGGAGTGGCATGATTCAGTTTACAGATAAGATCACCCTGACTGCTGTGTGAGAATGCACTTATAGGGGCACAGATGAGGAAGCAGGGAGACCCTTGTGTAGTCCAGATGGGAGATGTGGCTTAGATTAGGGTTGTGACATACAGGGGGAGGGAATGGATAGAGGTAAGAGAAACATTGGAAGCCGTGTGCGGTGGCT
This sequence comes from Theropithecus gelada, assembly GCF_003255815.1. Classification (NCBI taxonomy): domain Eukaryota; kingdom Metazoa; phylum Chordata; class Mammalia; order Primates; family Cercopithecidae; genus Theropithecus; species Theropithecus gelada. The sequence continues at coordinate 54,466,703 of NC_037688.1, forward strand.
CACACCTGTAATCCCAACACTTTGGGAGGCCAAGGCAGGAGGATCACTTGAGGCCAGGAGTTTGAGACCTGCCTGGGCAACATAACAACAGCCTGTCTCTTTAAAAAAAAAAAAAAAAAAAGGTAGAATTAGTCAGGCATGGTGCTGTGCACCTGTAGTCCTAACTATCTGCGAGGCTGAGGTGGGAGGATCACTTGAGCCCAGGAGTTTGAGGCTCCAGTGAGCCATGATTGTGTACTCCAGCCTCGGTAACAGAGTGAAACCCTGTCTCTAGAAGAAAAGAAAAACATTGGAGGTAGAATCAGCAGGACTTAGTGGTGGACTGAACGCACAGTCAGAGAGGGCAGAGTTGAGAGCTACCGGAGCAGCCGGAGCTGCTCTGGGGTTGGATCGGGGGGGAGGTGTTAGATGCATTGAGTTCGAGGGGTCTGGAACATCCAGTGTTCTCCGGCACCCAAGTGAAGGGGTCAGTGAGACAACTAGACTCTGGAGCTGACACAGAAGTCCAGACCAGAAGTAAACTTAAGGCCATGAATCCATGGTCTTGGATGAAATGTTGTAAGGGGAGAAAGTGGACTGATATGGGAGTGCACTGTTTGGGGGTGCAGGGGTCCATGGCCAGAATTTGCAATGGAGAGGTAGGTGGGGACAAAGGCACACGGCGCCTGGAGTGTCAGGCCGAATGCTGAGCGCTGGGGAGCCCACTGAAGAGTCCGGAGCAGGGCAGTGAGTGACAGGTGTGATTGGCGTTTCAGGAGGACTGTTCTGACAGCCAAGTACAGATGATCTGGGGGGCCGTGGCAGTGGTTGATGCTGTCGTCCCTTCTAAAGTAAATCTGCTCATCTCTTGCCCCTGGAGGTGGCTCAGGTGGGTCACCATGCCTGAATGCCCTCTCCTTGTTCATCTGGGCAAAAAAACGATGATTATAACACCTGTCTCAACTGCACTCACCAGCCCCCGGTGATGTGACAGCAAACCTGTGTCTCCCTGCCTCATTGCGGCTAGAGCCACACAACCTGCTCCCAGGACCTTTTCCCAGCCAGGTGTAACACAGCAGGTGTGAGTGTGCACAGGCTGGTCCCCAAGGCTTGCTGGAGTCTGTTTGGGGACCATGATACTCTGCCCTGGCATACTTTGAGTTCTGTGTGGTCTCTGTCATTCAGGCCACTGCTCATTCAAACCTGTATGTTGTCCTCTCCCACCCCACACGGCCCATAGAGGGTGGGTTTAAGCCGGAATGAACATCCTGGGGTGCAGGCATCCAGGAAGTCTGCAGTCCTGCCTACGGGGTGCTGAGAGCCCCTTGGCGGTACACGGATAACCAAAGGCAGAAACTGTAAGAGACCAGAGGGAGGGGCAGGTGCTCTGGGAGCCCAGGAAAGGCCAGAGTGTTTCTGGTTGGAGAAATCAGGGTCGTTCCCAGAGAAGATGGCGTTTGAACTGGGACGTGAGGAGAAGACTATTTTCCATTTCACACAAGAAATATTTGATTATTCAGTAAAAAGAGGAAATAAAAAAAATCAGACCAGTCTGGCCAACATGGTGAAACCCCCCCTCTACTAAAAATACAAAATTAGCCAGGAGTGGCAGGCGGGCACCTGTAATCCCAACTACTTGGGAGGCTGAGGCAGGAGAATCGCTTAAACTCGGGAGGCGGAGGTTGCAGTGAGCCGAGATCATGCCACTGCACTCCAGCCTGGGGGACAGAGCAAGACTCCATCTCAGAAAAATTTAAAAAAGGAAAAAGAAAAAGAGGCCAGGCACGGTGGCTCACGCCTGTAATCCCAGCACTTTGGAAGGTCAAGGCGGGTAGATCACGAGGTCAGGAATTTGAGACCAGCCTGGCCAATATGATGAAACCCTGTCTTTACTAAAAATACAAAAATTAGCCGGGCACGGTGGCAGGTGCCTGTAATCCCAGCTACTCGGGAGGCTGAGGCAGGAGAATCACTTGAACCTGGGAGGTGGAGTTTGCAGTGAGCCGAGATCATGCCACTGCACTCCAGCCTGGGCGACAGAGCAAGACTTCCTCTCAAAAGAAAAGGAAAAAGAAAACCAGTCAAAGCCCCACTTCCTCATATGTTATTGACATTGTCAACACAGCCATTATAGGTTGCATAACAATCCATTAGGTGGATCCTGCATAGTTAGTCCTCTTATCATTGGACTAATTCATTCCAGGCCACAGGACATGGGCTTCTGGCCTGTGGCTGGGCAGTGGGGCCAGATGCAACTCAGGAACTGGTGCTTGAGCCCATCCACTCATTCTTCCACTCAGCAAATGTCTATTAAGAACTCAGTGCCTACCAGGCCCTGTGGATCCAACGAGTATCAGGACATGGTTCCTGTCCTGTCAAGTCTACTAGTAAGTGAGTCATAAGTGAAAAGAATTAGTTGTAGAGCAACCTGTAGAGTGCCACAATCGAGGCACAGGATGTTCCAAGATGCGGTGATGACATAGACACAGGAGCTTCAGCCCTGGGAGCAGGAGAGGACACCAGGAGGAGTCGAGGAGTGAGAGGGGACAGGCCTGATGACACACGCCAGGGGACCAAGCCCCCAGGGATGCCGCCAAGTGTGTCTCTGTCCACAGGCAGAAAGCTCATCCCACCGCCTCTCAGGCCTCTGAGTGTTTGTTTTTTGTGTTTTCTATTTCAAATATTCCCTTTCTCCCATTTTTGGGGGGACTGTTTTTATACTACTTTCCAAAACCTCAACTTGCATGCATGCTTAATTCATTTGTGTTCTCTTTTTGACACTAAAAGCATTTAATGCTGTTTTTACCTCTGCATATAGCTTTGCCTGTTAATCCTACTTTTTAAATTATTTTCTAAATAGTCTGCTTTTTAATTTTTTTAATTCTTGATTTACATCTTGTCCTAAAGATAATTTGAGATGCTACTTACATTTCAAAATTTCTAAGTGGTGTGTTTTACATTATTGTTAGTTGTATTGCATTTTGATCCGAGAATGGTTTCTAGAATTTCTACTTTTCAAAATTTACCAAAATACTCTGTAGCTTAATAATTATTTACTTTTGTCCACTGTCCATGAAACTTGAAAAGAAGGTGTACTGTTTGTTTTCAGGGTAAGAAATGTATATGTTCATATCTTCTATGTCCTTATTTATTTTTTGATTACTTGTTCAGAAAATGTGTTAGAATATTTCCAATAAAACTGTTCTCATGTTTTTCCTTGTATTGCTATATATTTTATTTCACAGTTCTTTGTTGTTTATTTAACATAAGAAAAAAAAAAAAGGCCGGGCGAGGTGGCTCACGCCTGTAATCCCAGCACTTTGGGAGTCTGAGGTGGGCGGATGACGAGGTCAAGAGCTCGAGACTATCCTGGCCAACATGGAGAAACCCCATCTCTACTAAAAATATAAAAATTAGCCAGGCGTGGTGGCACATGCCTGTAATCCCAGCTACTCAGGAGGCTGAGGCAGGAGAATCGCTTGAACCCAGGAGAAAGAGGTTTCAGTGAGCTGAGATCTCGCCATTGTACTCCAGCCTGGGCAACAGAGCAAGACTCAGTCTCAAAAAAAAAAAAAAAAAAAAATTAAACCCATTCAAGGCTGGGCCCAGTGGCTCACACCTGTGATCCCAGAACTTTGGGAGGCCCAAGTGGGTGGATCCCTTGAGCTCAGGAGTTTGAGACGAGCCTGGGCAACATGGCGAAACCCCTTCTCTAACAAAAAATACAAAAATTAGCCGGACGGGGTGGAGTGTGCCTATAGTCCCAGCTACTTGGGAAGCTGAGTGGGAGGATCATTTGAGCCCGGGAGGTAGAGGCTGCAGTGAGCTGAGATTGCACCACTGTGCACCAGCCTGAGCGACAAGAGCAAAGCTCCATCTCAAAAAAAAAAAAAAAAGAAAGAAAGAAACAAAATTAGGGCTGGGTGCGATGGCTCACGCCTGTAATCCCAGCACTTTGGGAGGCCGAGGTGGGTGGATCACAAGGTCAGGAGATCGAGACCATCCTGGCTAACACAGTGAAACCCCCATCTCTACTAAAAATACAAAAAATGGCCAGGTGTGGTGGCTCACACCTGTAATCCCAGCACTTTGGGAGGCCAAGGCAGGCAGATCACAAGGTCAGGAGATCGAGACCATCCTGGCTAACACGGTGAAATCCCATCTCTACTAAAAATACAAAAAAATTAGCTGGGTGTTGTGGCGGGTGCCTGTAGTACCAGCTACTCAGGAGGCTGAGGCAGGAGAATGGCGTGAACCCAGGAGATGGAGCTTGCAGTGAGCCGAGATTGCACCACTGCACTCTAGCTTGGGCGACAGAGTGAGACTCCGTCTCAAAAATTAATAATAATAATAATAATACAAAAAATTAGCCGGGCGTGGTGGCAGGCGCCTGTGGTCCCAGTTGTTCGGGAGGCTGAGGCAGGAGAATGGTGTGAACCCAGGAGGCGAAGCTTGCAGTGAGCTGAGATTCCGCCACTGCACTCCAGCCTGGGCGACAGTGAGAGACTCCATCTCAAAAAAAAAAAAAAAAAAATATGGGCCGGTTCTTCCTCGTGCTTGGCATAGAGCTCCTGCAGCTGAGCCTGGGTCATCCCTGCCCTGCCCAGCCCTGGGTGCACCCTGCAAGGCTCCTTCTGGTGTCCCTGGAACATGGGAGGCTGCTGAGTGTGAGTGGCGGTGTCTGGCAGGAGCTGGGTGGCAGGGAGGGCGTCCATAGCTGCAGCCAACAAGGGCAACAAGCCCAGGGTCCAGAGGAGTATCCGCTCTGCTTTGTGGCAGACCATGATACAGAGGGCTCCCGTGTTGCTGTCGGTTGCTGCGGGTGTGAACGAAGGGGGATGAATGCAGAAATGAAGACAAAGATAAAAATATCTATTTTGAAAGGAGTCAGGGGGCTCCTTGCTTCTAGTGAACAAGGGCAGCCGTGAGCTTCCACAGCCCTTTGTATTTATTAGGTAGGAAGAGCAGGGAGGGAGAGGTAACTGTTGGTCACTTGCTTGATTTATCACAGGTACACATAATTTCTTTCTTTGTACAACAGGCTTCAGATGTTCTTATAGGTAATCACAAGGAACACTGCACTTGGGGCCCGACGGCCCTCAGCACTCCCCCCCGGGGCAGATGCCAACACCCTGCTTTCATGAGAACAGTTTACCGTTTACTCATATAGACTCCAGTGGTATACTGAGTTGTCACAACCCCCATTTTCTCGGCCTGTAACACTCCCAGAGCCACGTCTGCTTTGATGAGAAGCTTCATGACTCGGTGATCATGGTCACCCAGGACAGCGACAGCAGCTTTCTGGTCAAGGTTGGCCTCCTGAAGATCCTGTGCAGATATGAGATTACCTTCGCTCTGCCCCCCGCCCAGTGCGCAGGCTGAGCAAGGACATCCGCGAGGCACCTGTCCCCAACCTCTGCATGTCAAGCTCCTCAGCGTCGTACCTGTCCCTGAAGGTTACAGTGTCAAGTGTGAGTACTTGGCGCACAGAGAGGGCATCCTCAAAGCAGAGATGCTGCCAGCCTGCGAAGGTGGCGCCGGCGCCTCTGTGCGCATGGTGGTGCAGGCGGGCGCCAGAGGCGGACACCACTGCGTGCCCACCTGCGGGATGGTGTCAAGGGCTCGCGCGCAACACCGGAATAAGACTCGCAGCACAGCCACTGGAACGGCTTTGACTGAGGCCTCTGCCCACCCCAGCCCCCAGCCTTAAACCCCACCTGGTCCCCGGGACACGCTGTGTGATGGTGGGTTCCTCGCCCCTCTCTGGGGTGGGCATGGAGTGGAGTGGCCCTGGTCAGCCTCCCATCTCTGCCTTCATTCCTGCCACCACCCTGCCTCTCCCGTGTCCTCTTCCACTTCCTCCTCTCCGTGTGCCTCAGGCTCCTGTCAGAAGACATGGGTTGAGCCCACAAGGAGACTGTCTGGGGAAGGGATGGGGAGGGTGTGTGGTGGGTTCTCCCCACTGCCCACCCCAAGCCACAGAGGCTCCAGCCAGGGTCTGGGAGAGGACGAAGCTTGCTCTGTGATGTCGTGGCCCCATCACTGCTGCTGCTGCCTGGTATCAGCCACCTCTCCTGCCCCTCCCTCTTCTCCACTGCTGTGCACACTGAGTCCCCACCTCTCACCCCTCCGGTCTGTGTTACTTGGTTTTTAAGTGACTGATTGGGATAGAACCCTACAGAAATAAAACTTCCAGTGGATACGAAATTATATATATATGGGCATGGTGACTCATCCTTGTAATTCCAGCACTTTGGAAGGCCAAGACAGGAGAATCACTTGAGACCAGGAGTTCGAGACCAGCCTGGTCAGTAGAGTGAGACCCCATCTCTATCTACAAAAATAAAAAATAAAATAAAAAGAAATTAAAAATATATTAACTGAAATTAAAAACAATAGAATAGAACTTCTTTATCTGATGGAAAGTATATATATTTTTAAAAAACTAGGCCAGGTACAATGGCTTATGCCTATAATCCCAGCACTTTGGGAGGCCAAGGCAGGCAGATCATGAGGTCAAGAGATCGAGAGCATCCTGGCAAACATGGTGAAACCCTGTCTCTACTAAAAATACAAAAATTAGCTGGGGGTGGTGGTGCACGCCTGTAGTCTCAGCTACTCGGGAGGGTGAGGCAGGAGAATTGCTTGAACCGCGGAGGCAGAGGTTGCAGTGAGCTGAGATCACATCACCGCACTCCAGCCTGGGTGATAGAGTGAGACTCCATCTCAAAAAATATATAAAAAATAAAAACCTGAAAAACTAACTACTACAACTAATAAATGAATTTAGCTCTGCCTAGGATACAAGTTCAATATACAAAAATCAGTTGCATTTTTTCAGCTATAAATTTTGTGTACCATCAGTGACAACTGGAAAATAAAATGTAAGGGATTTCCATTCTTATTATTCTTATTCAACAAAGTGCTGGAAGATCTAGCCAGTGCAAGAGAGCAAGAGAAGAAAATAAAAGGCATGCAGATTGGAAAGGAAAAAATAAAACTCACTATTTGGAGATGACATGATTGTCTACAGGGAAAATATGAAGGAATCTACCAAAAAACTCCTGGAAGGTTCAGCAAGGTGTCACTATACAAGATATAGATTGGAAAAATCAATTACATTTCTATACACTAACAATGGACAGGTGAACACTGAAATGAAAAATATAATATGTGTCAGGCATTGTGTCGCACATCTGTAATCCTAGCACTTTGGGAGGCCGAGACGGGCAGATCGCTTGAGATCAGGAGTTTGAGACCAGCCTGACCAACATGGTGAAACCCTATCTCTACTAAAAATACAAAAGTTGGCCGGGCGTGGTGGCTCACTCCTGTAATCCCAACATTTTGGGAGGCCAAGGTGGGCGGATCACGTGAGGTCAGGAGTTCAAGACTAGCCTGGCCAACAGGCAAAATCCATCTCTACTGAAAATGCAAAAATTAGCCAGGCGTGGTGGCACATGCCTGTAGTCCCAGCTACTTGGGAAGCACAAGAATTGCTAGAACCCAGGAGATGGAGGTTGCAGTGAGTCGAGATCACCCCACTGCCCTGTAGCCTGGCTAAACTGTCTCAAAAAAAGAAAGAGAAAGAAAGAAAGAAAAGAAAGAAGAAAGAAAGAAAGAAAGAAAGAAAGAAAGAAAGAAAGAAAGAAAGAAAGAAAGAAAGAAAGAAAGAAAGAAAGGAGGGAGGGAGGGAGGGAGGGAGGATCAAAACAAGAAAAAGGAAATATGTAAGTGTAAATCTAATAAAATATGTATAGGACTTCTATGCTGAAAACTACACAATGCTAATGAAAGAAATCAAAGACCTGTATAAATGGAGAGACATACTACGTTCATGATTCAGAAGACTCACTATAGTTAAGATACTAATTCTCCCCCAAATTGTTATAGAAGTTCAATGAAATGTCTATTAAAATCTCAGCAAGGTTTCTTTTTGGGTTTTTTTGTTTGTTTTGTTTTTATTTTTTAAATTTATATATATATATATATATTTATTTATTTATTTATTTATTTATTTTTAGATGGAGTCTCCCTCTGTCACCCAGACTAGAGTACAGTGGCGCAATCTCAGCTCACTACAATCTCCGCCTCCTGGGTTCAGGCAGTTCTCCTGCCTCAGCCTCCTGAGTAGCTGGGATTACAGGCAAATGCCACCACACCCAGCTAATTTTTGTATTTTTAGTAGAGACGGGGTTTCACCATGTTGGTCAGGCTGATCTCGAACTCCTGACCTTGTGATCTGCCCACCTCAGCCTCCCAAAGTGCTGGGATTACAGGTGTGAGCCATTGCGTCCAGCCTTGTTTTTTGTTTTTTAGACAGAGTATTGCTCTGTTGCCCAAGCTGGAGTGCAGTGGCGTGATGTTGGCTAACTGCAACCTCCGTCTCCCGAGTTCAAGCAATTCTCCTGCCTCAGCCTTCCAAGTAACTGGGATTACAAGCGTACACCACCACGCCCGGCTAATTTTTGTATTTTTAGTAGAGACAGGGTTTTGCCGTGTTGCCCAGGCTGCTATCTAACTCCTGGCATCAAGGGATCAGCCCAACTCAGCCTCTCAAAGTGCTGGGATTACAGGTGTGAGCCACTGCACCCAGCCCCAGTGAGATTTCTTTCTAAATATAGACAAGATTATCCTAAAATTTATATGAAAAGGAGAGGACACTAGAATAGCTAAAACAATTTTGAAAAAGAATAAAATAAAAAGAATCATCACTAGATTAAAAACTTATTATATAGCTAGAGTAATCAATACTCTACTGGCAGAAGAATAAATCATGGAACAGAATAGAGAGCCTAGAAGCAGACCCATACATATATTTTCAACTGATTTCTTACAAAGTTGCAAAGGCAACCAGGTGCGGTGGCCCATGCCTGGAATCCCAGCACTTTGCGAGGCCGAGGTAGGTGGATCGCCTGAAGTCAGGAGTTCAAGACCAGCCTGGCCAATGTAGTGAAACCCTGTCTCTACTAAAAATACAAAAAATTAGCCAGGTGTGGTGGTGGGCGCCTACTTGGGAGCTACTCAGGCTGAGGCAGAAGAATCACTTGAACTTGGGAGGCAGATGTTTCAGTGAGCCAAGATCATGCCATAGCACTCCAGCCTGAGTGACAGAGCGAGACTCTGTCTCCAAAAAATAAAAATAAAATACAAAAAAATGGCTGGGCGCAGTGGCTCACGCCCATAATCCCAGCATTTTGGGAGGCCGAGGCAGGCAGATCACGTGAAGTCGTGAGTCAGAGACCAGCCTGACCAACATGGAGAAACCCTGTCCCTAAAATACAAAATTAGCCAAGTGTAGTGGTGCATACCTATAATCCCAGCTACTCAGGAGGCTGAGGCAGGAGAATGGCTTGAACCCAGGAGGTGGAGGTTGCAGTGAGCTGAGATTGCGCCATTGCACTCCAGCCTGGGCAACAAGAGCGAAACTCCATCTCAAAAAAAAAATTAGCCGGGCATGGTGGGGCCTGTCTGTGGCCCCAGCTGCTCGGGAGGCTGAGACAGGAGAATTGATTGAACCTGGGAGGCAGAGGTTGTAGTGAGCCAAGATCTCCATCCAGGGTGACAGGCCAGACTCCAACTCAAAAACAAACAAAACAAAACAAAAAAACCAAAGGCAATTCAGTGGTGCTTTTCAACAGGTGGTGTTAGAGTAATTAGACATCCATAGACAAAAACACAAAACCCCAAAAACCCGTATACAAAAATCAACTCCAAATGAGTTACAAACTTAAATGTAAAATGTAAAAACTATAAAACTTTCGGGAAAAAACAGAAGGATATCTTAAGGATCTAATGTTATACAAAGAGTTCTTTATACCTAAAGCATAATTCATAAAAGGAAAAAGTGACACATTGAACTTAATCCAAATTAAAAACTTTCTGAAACATAGGCTGAGGCACCAGAATTGCTTGAGCCTGGGAGGCGGAGGTTGCAGTGAGCTGAGATCACTCCACTGCACTCTAGTCTGGGCAACACAGTGAGACCCTGTCTCAAAATAAAAAAAAAAAAAACCCACAACTTTCTGAAACAGCTTTATTGAGATATAATTCACATACCATACAATTCACCCATCTAAAGTGTACAATTCTATGTTTTTTTGTTTACTCGGCCTACTATATTATTAATTTTTTAAAACTGTGATAAAACCAGCTAAGCATGGTGTCTCATGCCTGTAATCCCAGCACTTTGGGAGGCTGAGGCAGGCAGATTGCTTGAGCTCAGGAGTTTGAGACCAGCCTCGGCAATGTGGCAAAACCCCATCTCTAAAAAACAAGCAAACAAACAAAAATTAGCCAGGCGTGGGCCAGGCGTGGTGGCTCATGCCTGTAATCCCAGCACTTTGAGAGGCCGAGGTGGGCGGATCACGTGAGGTGAGGAGTTGAGACCAGCCTGGCCAACATGGCAAAACCCCATCTCTACTAAAAACACAAAAATTAGGCCAGGCATGGTGGCTCACCCCTGTAATCCCAGCACTTTGGGAGGCCAAGACGGGCGGAACACCTGAGGTTCGGGGTTCCAGACCTGCCTGGCCAACATGGCGAAATCCTGTCTCTACTAAAAATACAAAAATCTGCCGGGTGTGGTGGCACCCTCCTGTAATCCCTCCTACTCAGGAGGCTGAGGCAGGAGAATCACTTGAACCCTGGAGCGGAGGTTGCAGTGAGCCAAGATCAAGAGACTGCACTCCAGCCAGGGTGACAGAGCAAGACTCTGTCTCATAAATAAATAAATAAATACAAAAATTAGCTGGGTGTGGGCCGGGTGTGGTGGCTCACACCTATAATCCCAGCACTTTGGGAGGCTGAGGCGGGCGGATTGCCTGAGGTCGGGAGTTCAAGACCAGTCTAACCAACATGCAGAAACCCCGTCTCTACTACAAATACAAAAATAGCTGGGTGTGGTGGTGCATGCCTATAATCCCAAGTACTCGGGAGGCTGAGGCAGGAGAATCGCTTGAACCCGGTAGGCGGAGGTTGTGGTGAGCCAAGATCGCACCATTGCACTCCAACCTGGACAACAAGAGTGAAACTCCATCTCAAAAAAAAAAAAAAAAAAAAAAATTTAGCTGGGCATGGTGACAGGTGCCTGTAATCCCAGTTTTCTTGGGAGGCTGAGGCAGGAGAATTGCTTGATCCCACAGGCAGAGGTTGCAATGAGCCGAGATCGCACCATTGCAGTCCAGCCCAGGCAACAAGAGAGAAACTCTGTCTTATGCCACTGCACTTATGCCTGTAATCCCAGCACTTTGGGAGGCCAAGGCGGGCAGATGACCTGAGGTCAGGAGATCGAGACCAATCCAGCTAACATGGTGAAACTGTTTCTACCAAAAGTACAAAACATCAGCCGAGTGTGATGGCAAGCACCTGTAATCTCAGCTACTCAGGAGGCTGAGGCAGGAGAATCGCTTGAACCGGGAGGTAGAGGTTGTGGTGAGCTGAGATCGCGCCATTGCATTCCAGCGAAACTCCGTCTCAAAAAAAAAAAAAAAAGGCCAGGCACGGTGGCTCACACCTGTAATCCCAGCACTTTGGGAGGCTGAGGTAGGGGAATCACTTGAGGTCAGGAGTTCGAAACCAGCCTGACCAACATGGAGAAACTCTGTCTCTACTAAAAATACAAAAATTAGCCGAGCCTAGTGGCTGGTGCCTGTAATCCCAGCTACTTGGTAGCTGAGGCAGGAGGATTGCTTGAACCCGGGAGATGGAGGTTGCAGTGAGCCAAGAATGTGCCACTGCACTCTAGCCTGGGCAGCAGAGCAAGATTCCACCAAAAAGAAAAGAAAAGAAGGCCCAAAGGTCCAAGAAGGCAGGAATCTTTGTTTTGTTCATGGCCAGCCCTCAATGGATGTTAAGCACCTGTGTTCCTCGCAATACTACTACTAAGAAGCATAAACCAAAAAGTGTCAGAGACAGATCTCAATCAATCTAGAAGTTGATTTTTGCCAAGGTTAAGGACTATGACCAGAAGAAAGTAATACAGAATCACAGAAGGAGTGTAGTTTGTTATTTTCTCCAAAGATAATTTTGAGGGCTTCAGTAATTAAAGAGGAAAAGCAGACTGGAAGTGAAAGAGGGAGGAGACTGTCACCATCACACACTGGATCCCCAGGCTTCAAGAGAAAAGCAGCAGCTAGAGGAATAAATTATGTACTCATCTCACGCTCAGTAAATCAGATATGCTGAACATAGAGTAGCTATCTGTGGAGATATTTAACTTTTTTTTTATTTTTATTTTTTGAGATGGAGCCTTGCTCTGTTGTCAGGCTGGAGTGCAGAGGCGTGATCTCGACTCACAGCAACCTCCGCCTCCCGGGTTCAAGCGATTCCCCTGCCTCAGCCTCCTGAGTAGCTGGGACTACAGGCACCCGCCACCACGCCCGGCTAATTTTTTGTATTTTAGTAGAGATGGGGTTTCACCATGTTGGCCAGGCTGATCTCGATCTCCTGACCTTCATGATCCACCCACCTCAGCCTCCCACAGAGTTGGGATTACAGGCATGAGCCACCATGCCCAGGCGATATTTACCCTTTTATCTGTAACCATCTGCTTGGGAACAAAAGGAAAGGCAGCTGCTTTTTTATTTTTTTGAGCCAGGGTCTCACTCTGTTGCGCAGACTACAGTGCAGTGGTGTGATCTTGGCTCATTGCAGCCTCAGCCTCCCAGGCTCAAAGGATCTTCTCACCTCAGTTCTGAGTAGTTTGGACCACAGGCACACGCCACCATGCCTGGCTAATTTTTCTTTTTTTTTTTTTTTTTTTTGTAGAGATGTGGACTCACTCTATTGCCCAGGCTGGTCTCAAACTCCTGAACTAAGCAATCCTTTGGCCTTGACTTCCCAAAGTTCTGGGATTATAGGTGTGAGCCACTGTGCCCTGCTGAAAGGCAGTTTCTTGCATAACTCCTTGGTTTAATTGTTTTCCTTCTGGAATAGTGAATTGGAGACCCAAGATTTTGTTTTACTTTCACAGAAGCATAACTAATTAAATCATAGATTCTGCTGTTATATATTCTTTCTTTGCTGTTCAAGAGTTTGTCAACGTAGAAAATTTTCCAAAAGAAGTGTAACTATCACGCCTGTAATCCCAGCACTTTTGGAGGCCGAGGCGGGCAGATCACGAGGTCAGGAGATCGAGACCACCCTGGCTAACACAGTGAAACCCCGTCTCTAATAAAAATACAAAAAAATTAGCCAAACATGGTGGCGGGTGCCTGTAGTCCTAGCTACTTGGGAGGCTGAGGCAGGAGAATGGCGTGAACCCAGTTAACCCGGGAGGCAGAGCTCCAGCCCGGGCCACAGAGCAAGACTCAAAAAAAAAAAAAAAAAAAAAAAATGAAGTGAAACTAAGGCTTGGCGCAGTGGCTCACGCCTGTAATCTCAACACTTTGGGAGTCCAAAGTGGGCAGATCATCTGAGGTCAGGAGTTCAAGACCAGCCTGGCCAACATGGCGAAACCCCATCTCTACTAAAAATACAAAAATTAGCTGGCGTGGTGGCACATGCCCGTAATCCCAGCAACTTTGGAGGCTGAGGGGGGAGAATCGCTTGAACCTGGGAGGCGGAGGTTGCAGTGAGCTGAGATGGTGCACTGCACTCCAGTCTGGGCAAGGGATCGAGACTCCGTCTCAAAAACAAAACAAACAAAAAACAACGGCGGGGCACAGTGACTCATGCCTGTAATCCCAGCACTTTGAGAGGCTGAGGCGGCCAGATCACCTGAGGTTGAGAGTTCGAGACCAGCCTGACCAACATAGAGAAACTCCTTCTCTACTAAAAATACAAAAAGTACAAAAAGTAGCCGGTCGTGGTGACACATGCCTGTAATCCCAGCGACTCGGGAGGCTGAGGCAGAAGAATCGCTTGAACCCGGGAGGCGGAGGTTGTGGTGAGTTGAGATCCGCCATTGCACTCCAGCCTGGGCAACAAGAGCAAAACTCCATCTTAAAACAAAAAAAGAAGTGTAACTAACAACATCAGGTGCTGGGACCCCGACGGTTTTGGACCCTCATACCTTCACCCACACCTCAGAGAGCAGATGTTTTGAACTGGAAACTCCGAATTTTCGGTCCACCTAAGCCCTTTGTCAGCTCAGCTTCTTGAAAGTGTGTGTTTCATGCTCACCACATCCAAACTGTAAGGCTCCATCCAACCAATCAACCAAAATCCCTTTCCTGGCAGGGCACGGTGGCTCCCGCCGGTAATCCCAGCACTTTGGGAGGCCGAGGCGGACGGATCACTTTAGACCATCCTGGCCAACATGATGAAACCCCGTATCTACTAAAAATGGAACATTTAGCTGAGTGTGGCTGTGCACACCTGTAATCTCAGCTACTTGGGACGCTGAGTTGGAAGAATCGCTTGAACCCGGGAGGCAGAGGCTTCAGTGAGCGACACTCCAGCGTGGGCGATTGAGTCAGACTCTGTGTCAAAAGAAAGAAAGAAAAGAAAGAGAGAGAGAAAGGGAAGAAGGGAGGAAGGACGGAAGGGAGGAAGGGAGGGAAAGAAAGAGAAAAGAAAGGAAGGAAAGAAAAGAAAGGGAAAAAAAAAAAAACCTCCCTGTCCTTTTGGCCCTGAAGGAACCTTCGCTTTCCAAAGGGCTGTGGCAAGAAGGGCGGGTTGCAGCCAAGTCACCGGCGGGAGGGTGGGCAAGGACTGTTGCTAGGTCGCGGAGGGAACCAAGGGACGGGGAAGGTAAGTGAACGCCTCCCCCGGATTGGCTCGCCGTTGTAAGGCCATGCCCCCAACCCTGGCAGCGCCGCCGCCACCCGCCCGGTTCCGAGATGGACCAGCAGGGGGCGGCCTGCACGTCCTGGCCGTGGTTCCCGCCTGTGGAGGCGACCCCAGCGGCCCAGACACCTAAGACCCGTCTCGAGTAATCTCTCCAGCCCCACGCAGGGAGAGGTGCCTCTGCCCCCGGGGACCCTGGCGAATGCACGTTCCCCTGTTGTTCATTCAGGCTGCACTGAAGACCGGGAAGTCTGGATCCAGATCCAGCGAATTCTGAGAATCCTCAGCGGCCCCTCGTCTAAGCCGCGGCAAAAAAAGGGATTGGACCCACTGGACTACCTCCAAGGAGCCTGTCCAGTCTGACAGGCCCTATTTCTCGTGGAAGACCCTGGGCTTCTCTGGCCTGAAGCCGACAGCTGGCCCTGGCTCTGGCATTCCCTCTCTGAGTGGCCTTGGGCAAGTTATAGCCTATTTCTGGGCTTGTTTCCTCATCCTGGTGTTAAGTCCTATGAGGATTAGATGTCCTCAAAGGTCCCTTCCAGTTCTTCTTAGCCATGAAACAGACTTGATAATGTGTGGAAAGGTTCTTTGTAAATCTCTGCCATGTTGTTGCTATTTAGCCACCTTTGCCTTTTCTTTTTTTTCTTTTTTTTTTTTTTTTTTTTGAGACTGAGTCTTGCTCTGTGGCCCAGGGTGGAATGCAGTGGTGCGATGTCAGCTCACTGCAACCTCCACCTCCTGGGTTCAAGCAATTCTCCGGTCTCAGCCTCCTAAGTAGCTGAAATTACAGGCATGCACAATCACACCTAGCTAATTTTTGTATTTTTAGTAGAGACGGGGTTTCACCGCATTGGCCAGGCTGGTCTTGAACTCCTGACTTCAGGTATCCACCTACCTTGGCCTACCAAAGTGCTGAGATTACAGGCATGAGCCACTGTGCCTGGCCCTCTTTTCTTTCTTTTTTTTTTTTCTTTTAAATACAGGGTCTCACTCTGTCACCCAGGCTGGAGTGCAGTGGCACAATCCTAGCTTGCTGCAGCCTCCAACTCCTGGGCTCAAGCAATCCTCCCCCCTCAGCCTCCCAAGTAGCTGGAACCACAGGCACACATCACAATGTCTGGCGTTTCTTTTTTTTTTTTGGAGAGCTGGGATCTTACTATGGTGCCCAGCCCCACCTTCACTTTCTGTACACAAAAGTTCTAGAAAAGGAGGGGAAAGGCTGGGTTGGTACCTAAAAATAAAGTAGGGACTGTCAACAGATCCCTGAAAGAGTGCTCTCCTGCACTCAGGGGATGATGCTGGAGAGGATAATGGAGTGTCCACTGGACTCTAACCCCCTCATTTTGCAGATGAGGAAACTTTGACAGCAGCTAAGTCACATTAGGAGGAAGAACCCAGGTTTTCTGATTTCATAATCAGTTCCTTTACCCAGTGTTAGGAAATAGAAGGCATAAATATGTTAACACAGGGAAAGAAAATTATCCACAGGAATAAAAGCAAACAATTTAATTTGTAGCACTTCCCACTTTGGTGTACTTAGGATTTCTATCCTACCTACATTCGTGGTGACTTGCAAAGCAAAAATAGAGCAATAAAAAATAAAACAGAAGTGAGTTCTCTCTCTCTTCTGCTTTTCCATCTATCACTATTGTGCCATTGTCCCCTCCAGAACAGCTTCTAACCCCTACCCTAATGTTCCAAATCGACCTTTGCGATCTTTGTGATCTGTTTTTTTTTTTTTTTTTTTTTTTTTTTTTTTTTTGAGACAGTCCCAGCTACTCAGGATGCTGAGGCTGGTGGGGAAATTGCTTGAGCCCAGGAGTTTGAGACCAGCTTGGGCAACACAGCAAAACTCCATCCAGCACTTTGGAAGGCCAAGGCGGGTGGATCACTTGAGGCCAGGAGTTGGAAACCAGCCTGGCCAACATGGTGAAACCCCATTTTTACTAAAAATACAAAAAAGCTGTCAGGCGCAGTGGCTCACTCCTATAATCCCAGCATTTTGGGGAGGCTGAGGTGGGCAGATCACCTGAGGTCGGGAGTTTTGTACTAAAATACAAAAATTAGCTGAGTGTGATGGCAGGTACCTGTAATCCCAGCTACTAGGGAGACTGAGGCAGAAGAATTGCTTGAACCCATGAGGCGGAAGTTTCAGTGAGCCGAGATTGTACCACTACACTCCAGCCTGGGCAACAGACTAAGACTGTGTCTCAAAAAAAAAAAAAAAAAAAAAAAAAAAAAAACTTAGCTAGGTGTGGTGGCATGCACCTGTAATCCCAGCTACTTGTGAGGCTGAGGCAGGAGAATCGCTTGAATCTGGTAGGCGGAGTTTGCAGTGAGCCGAGATTGCACCATTGCACTCAAGCCCAGGCGACAGAGCGAGCCTCTGTCTCAAAAAAAAAAAAAAAAAAAAACTAGATGAAATGTATGGCATGTGAATTCATCTCAATAAAGCTGTTACATCAAAAGAGGCACACCAAAAAGCAAAACAAAACCAACCAACATGTCCCTAGGTTCTGTGTGGCTACATCCTCTCACTCCAGGGAGATCTGCGGTGCTGTTCTCAGCCATCTGCTCCTGCAGATGTCTCCCAAATCTCCAAGTGTGTCCCCCCCAGCGTCTCCATCTCCCACTCAGTCACCACTTTACACTCTACCCAGCTCCACTTGGCAGAAGGAAGCATGCCAGCTCCCCTGATGTCCTGCACGCCTGCCTCGGCTGCCACCTCATTTCTTGGCTACCCAGGATGGAGTTGGGATAGAGAAGGGGAGAACAGAAAAGGCAGAAGACAGGTGAGTCTTGCTGGAGACTGGAAAAGAGAGAAACTTCCTGGAGCAAACTAGGAAAGAACAAAAGACAACTTTGAAAAGGAAAAGGAAAAAAAAAAAAAAAAAAAAAGATTAGCCGGACTGGGTGGTGGGCGCCTGTAGTCCCAGCTACACGGGAGGCTGAGTCAGGAGAATGGCGTGAACCCGGGAGGCGGAGCTTGCAGTGAGCTGAGATGCGGCCACTGCACTCCAGCCTGGGTGACAGAGTGAGACTCCGTCTCGAAAAAAAAAAAAAAAGACAGGATGCCTAGAGCCATTGTGCTAGGTGCAGAACAGGCTAGTTAGGCAAGCAATAGACAGATATCTAAATATATATGTATAAGTATTTTTAAAATAGAGACAGGGTCTCACTACAGTGCCCAGGCTAGTCTTGAACTCCTGGCCTCAAGCAATTCTTCCACTTTGGACTCCCAAAGTGATGGGATTACAGGAGTCAGCCTCTATGCCTGGTGGAGAGATACTTTTATATTTT
>NC_037688.1:54489466-54495903 GCF_003255815.1 Theropithecus gelada
TTTTTGAGACAGAGTCTCGCTCTGTCGCGAAGGCTGGAGTGCAGTGGCGCGATCTCGGCTCACTGCAAGCTCCGCCTCCCAGGTTTATGCCATTCTCCTGCCTCAGCCTCCCGAGTAGCTGGGACTACAGGCGCCCGCCACCTCACCCGGCTAGTTTTTTGTATTTTTTAGTAGAGATGGGGTTTCAGTGTGTTAGCCAGGATGGTCTCGATCTGCTGACCTCGTGATCCACCCGTCTCGGCCTCCCAAAGTGCTGGGATTACAGGCTTGAGCCACCGCGCCCGGCCTCAGGACTGCCTTCTGATCCAAGCTCAGTGTCAGTTTAAACTTTGCAAAATTGGCCAGGCACGGTGTCTCACACCTGTAATCCCAGCACTTTGGGAGGCCGAGGTGGGTAGATCACCTGAGGTCAGGAGTTCGAGACCAGCCTGCCCAACATGGTGAAACCCTGCCTCTACTAAAAATACAAAAAATTAGCTGGGTGAGGTGGCGGGTACCTGTAATCCCAGCTACTCAGGCGACTGAGGCAGGAGAATTGCTTGAACCTGAGAGGCAGAGGTTGCATTGAGCTGAGATCTCCAGCCTGGGTGACAAGAGAAACTCCATCTCAAAGAAAAAAAAAAAAAAAAGTGCAAAATTACATAGCATTTTAAGCTTCACTTCCCTCTTCTGTAAAATATGATGACACCACCTTCCTATGTGTAAGGATTCAGTGAGATAAAATGTGAAAGTGGCTGGGAACCACAGCTCACGCCTGTAATCCCAGCACTTTGGGATGCTGAGGTGGAAAGATCACTTGAGGCCAGGAGTTTGAGACCAGCCTGGGTAATAGCAAGACCCTGTCTCTACAAAAAATTATTATTTTTTTTTTTTGAGACGGAGTCTCACTCTCTAGTCCAGGCTGGAGTGCAGTGGTGCAATCTTAGCTCACTGCAACCTCTGCCTCCTGGATTCAAATGGTTCTCCTGCCTTAGCCTCCTGAATAGCTGGGACTACAGGCATGTGCCACCACACCCGGCTAATTTTTTTGTATTTTTAGTAGAGACGGGGTTTCGCCATGTTGGCCAGGCGAGGTTAGATCAAACTCCTAACCTCAAGTGATCCATCCGCCTCACCCTCTCAAAGTGCTGGGATTACAGGAGTGAGCAACCGAGCCCAGCCAAAAACTTAATAATAATTTAAAAAAAAAAAAAAAACAGGTCGGGTGTGGTGGTTCACACCTGTAATCCCAGCACTTTGGGAGGCTGAGGTGGGCGGATCATGAAGTCAGGAGATTGAGACCATCCTGGCTAACACGGTGAAACTGTGTCTCTACTTAAAAAAAAAATACAAAAAAATTAGCCGGGCGTGGTGGCAGGCACCTGTAGTCCCAGCTACTCGGGAGGCTGAGGCAGGAGAATGGCGTGAACCTGGGAGGCAGAGTGTGTAGTGAGTGGAGACTGCGCCACTGCACTCCAGCCTGGGTGACAGAGCGAGACCCTGTCTCAAAAAAAAAAAAAAAAAAGAAAAAAAACAAACCCAGATGTGGTGGCATGTGTCCACGGTCCTAGCTACTTGGGAGGCTGAGGGAGAAGATTGCTTGAGCCCAGGAGTTTGAGGCTACAGTGAGTTATGATCACACCACTGCATTCCAGCCTGGGGTAAAGAATGAGGTCCTATCTCAAAACAAAAAAAAGAAAGAAAAAGAAAAAAATGTGAAAGCATCTGTCGTTCCCTGGCACACACTAGGTGTTTGATGCTTATCGATTTCAATTTCCCTCTCTGTCCTTTCCTTGGGAAGCTACTTCTCCCTCTTGTAAGAGGCTCTTGTTACTCAAGTTTGAAGTTATATTGTCTGTTGGTTTCATCTTTTAAAAAATGGGAAGTTGTGGCTGTGTGTGGTGGCTCACGCTTGTAATCCCAGCACTTTGGGAAGCTGAGGCAGGCTGATCGCCTGAGGTCAGGAGTTCAAGACCAGCCTGGCCAACATGGTGAAACCCCGTCTCTACTAAAAATACAAAAATTAGCCGGGTGTGGTGGCAGGTGCGTGTAATCCCAGCTACTCGGGAGGCTGAGGCAGAAGAATCGCTTGAACCCAGGAGGCAGAGGTTGTAGTGAGCGGAGATCGTGCCATTGCACCCCAGCCTGGGTGACAAGAGCGAGACATCATCTCAAAAAGAAAACAAAAAGGCAGGGGACAGTTTAAGCTGGGCACGGTGGCTCACGCTTGTAATCCCAGCATATTGGGAGGCCAAGGCGGACGGGTCACCTGAGGTCTTGAGTTCAAGAACAACCTGGCCAACATGGTGAAACTCTGTCTCTACTAAAAATAAAAAATTAGCCGGCTGTGGTGGCGCACGCCTGTAGTCCTAGCTACTGGGGAGGCTGAGGCAGGAGAATCACTTGAACCTGGGAGGCGGAGGTTGCCGTGAGCCGAGATCGCACCACTGCACTCTCACCTGTGCGACAGAGACTCCCTCTCGAAAGAAAAAAAAAGGAGGGGGGAGTTTCTCTTTGAACTTAAGGTTTCATTTGTTCTGATATGTATTTTAATCCCTTAAGCAGAGAGATAAAGGGGGATGTTAGAGAAAACTGGTGAGAAGGAGTTGGGGGCAGGCGCTGCTTTAGGTTTACTCTTGGGTACAGAACCCAGAACCTGAAGGAGCTGCCAGCGGAGGCTCTGGGTCCCGACCATGCACCTCTTCAGCCCCAGATGTTTCAAAAAGCACAGTGCCAAGCACAGGGACCCTGGAATCAGCCCGTCGGCTTGAAATCCTGGGTCTGCCTGTTACTCTGTGGCCTTTGGCACATTACTCAGGCATGGACCTCGGCTTTCTTCTGTTTTGTATTTTAGACGGAGTCTTACTCTGTCACCCAGGCTGAAGTGCAGTGGCATGATCTTGGCTCACTGCAACCTCTGCCTCCCGGGTTCAAGCAATCCGCCTAAGCCTCCCAAGTGGCTGGAATTACAGACGTGCACCACCATGTACGGCTAATTTTTGTATTTTTAGTAGAGATGAGATTTCGTCACGTTGGCCAGGCTGGTCTCGAGCTCCCGCCCGCCTCAGCCTCCCAAAGTGCTGGGATAACAGGCGTTAGTCACTGCGCCTGGCCATTGGCTCCAATTAAAAAAAAAAAAGAAGAAGAAGAAGAAACACTCTGCCAGTTGAAACACATTTCCCGGTTGCATCTGTCAGTCTGTGACCTCTTCTTAGGAAACCAAGGTGGGCTTGAGCCAGGTTTCAAATCGCCTTGAATGCCAAGCTAAGGAGTTTTGACTTGAACTCACAGGCAGTGAGCAAATCACTAAAAGGTGTTTTTGAAATGAGGGGTGGCCTGAGGCAAAGATTTGGGGAGAGGCAGGCAGGGTTGCAGGTTGTTGCAACGACACAGGTTTGCAACACAGGTTTGCGGCAGTATGGCCAAGAGAGGATTAGAAAGACAGGTTGGATGAAAAAGACGAAGCATAAAAGTATGGTCAGGAGAGGACGAGGGAAGCAGCTGGAAAGCAGGAGAGAAAAACTGAGGTTCCAATTTGAGAATGAACCCTCTCTCGGGAGAAGGAGGGGTCAGGCAGTCTGATGCTGGTAGTGCTGAATTTGAGAAGCTGGCCCAAAAATCTGGTCTTGATCGCAACATGGAGAGGGGCCTGAGCTCCTCGGTGCAGCCCCAGCTCCGCTACTCGCTGCTGGGCGACCTTGGACGAGCCCGTGTCTAAATCAGCCTTGATAAAGGAGTCGCCTCTAGGGAGAAACTGGGATCCCCTCCTTCCCAGGCTGGCGCTAGGGAGGGTGGAGGATGGAAGGAGCGGATCCTTCCCCCTCCCCTCACCCCCGGCAGCTCAGGGTCTACAGCGGGGCTGGGAGGTGGCCCTTCCAGAAGAGGCAGGAGACGGCCGCTCCCTCGGCCAGCCTCCGGCCGCCTGGGCTCCACTGGGACGAGCAGCCGAGGTCCTGGAAGACTCGCGCCCCATGGCCCCCGGGGACAGCCGCGGCCCTCTCTTTGCTTCCTCAGTGCCTGGTCCTCCCTTGCGGGAATTCGGGAGTCAGGGATGCCTTTGGGGAATCCCTTCCCCTCCTTCGGTTCTCGGCACGGCCTCTGAGCACGGAAGCCCGGGCCGCCTGGGTCCAGCCCCCAGCCGGGGAATCCGCAGGTCAGGAGCGGTAGCTGGAGCCGCAGCTGGACCCAGGCCGGAAGTGCGGCGCCCTCCGCGGGCCTCTCTAGGAGTGGAGGCGCCCGCGTCTCAGTGGGAATAACCCCTTCAGCTCCGGGAGGCCGTCCCCGCGGGAGGTGTTCACTCGCTTTCTTTCTGAGAAGGGCCGAATGATAGCCGCTAGTCTCTCTGGAGACATTTGGAGGATTGAGTGCCTGTAACAGCGCAGGGCCCAAGGCCTGGGTTTCCATCCCTGATCTGCCTCATGGCTGAGCTCCTCGAACAAGTTATTCAACCTCTCTGAATCACAGCTTTCTTCCTCGCAAGGGGTTGCTGTAAGGATTCCATGAATTAATGCATGTGCAGCACTCAGAAGAGAGGCTGAACCCGGCGTGGTGGCGCGCGCCTGTGCAGTGCTGGGAGGCCAAGGCGGGAGGATAGCGTGAGCCCAGGGGCTTGAGGCTGCAGTGAGTTATGATCCCACCACTGCATTGCAGCCTGGGTGACAGTGACACACTGTCTGGAGGGAAAAAATAAATAAATAAAAAGCTAGATATCATTTTGTTCATTGTTTATACTCTGCTACAAAAGAAATTTTGGTGGAGGGTCACGTTTGAGACATGAGAATAAGAAACATGATAAAAATCATACTAATAACTGCTATTTACTGAGAGCCTTCTGTGTGTTAGGTTCCTTATACACCTTATCTCTATAACCTCAGAGCAATTCTGTGAAGGGAATGTTAATATTATTCCCATTTTATGGATTAAGAAACGGATTAGGCCGGGCGTGGCGGCTCACGCCTGTAATCCCAGCACTTTGTGAGGCCGAGGCGGGTGGATCACGAGGTCAAGAGTTCAAGACCAGCCTGGCCAAGATGGTGAAACCCCGTCTCTACTAAAAGTATAAAAATTAGCCATGTGCGGTGGTGGGCGCCTGTAATCCCAGCTACTCGGGAGGCTGAGGCAGGAGAATCACTTGAACCCGGGGGGTAGAGGTTGCAGTGCACGGAGATCGCACCACTCCACTCCAGCCTGGGCGACAGAGTGAGACTCCGTCTCAAAAAAAACAAAAAAACACAGGTTAATGGCCAGGTGCGGTGGCTCATGCCTATAATCCCAGCACTTTGGGAAGCCGAGGCGGGCAGATCACTTGGTCAGGAGTTCGAGACCAGCCTGGCCAACATAGTAAAACCCCATCTCTACTAAAACTACAAAAATTAGCCAGGCATGGTGGTACACATCTGTAGTCCCAGCTACTCAAGAAGCTGAGGCAGGAGAATCACTTGAACCCGGAAGGCAAGGTTATGGTGAGATGAGATCTTGCCACTGCACTCCAGCCTGGGCAACAGAGCAAGACTCTGTATCAAAAAATAAATAAATAAATAAAGCCAGGCACAATGGCTCATGCCTATAATCCCAGCACTATGGGAGGCCGATGGAGGCGGATCACTTGAGTTCAGGAATTCAAGACCAGCCTGGTCAACACAGTGAAACCCTGTCTCTACTAAAAATAAAAAAAAATAGCAAATTAACCAGGCGTGATGGTGGGCGCCTGTAATCCCAGCTAGTCGGCAGGCTGAGGCACGAGAATCACTTGAAACAAAAAGGCGAGGTTTCAGTGAGCCGACATTGCACCACTGCACTCCAGCCTGGGTGACAAGAGCGAAACTGTCTCAAAAAAAGAAAAAAAAAAAAAAAAAAAAGGTTGGGTGCAGTGGCTCACACCTGTAATTCCAGCACTTTGGGAGGCCAAGGCGGGTGGATCACAAGGTCACAAGTTCAAGACCAGCCTGGCCGAGATGGTGAAACCTCGTCTTTACTAAAAAAAAAAAAATACGGCCGGGCGCGGTGGCTCAAGTCTGTAATCCCAGCACTTTGGGAGGCTGAGATGGGCGGATCACGAGGTCAGGAGATCGAGACCTTCCTGGCTAACACAGTGAAACCCCGTCTCTACTAAAAATAATACAAAAAACTAGCCGGGCGAGGTGGCGGGCGCCTGTAGTCCCAGCTACTCGGGAGGCTGAGGCAGGAGAATGGCGTGAACCCGGGAGGCGGAGCTTGCAGTGAGCCCAGAACGCGCCACTGCACTCCAGCCTGGGCGACGGAGCGAGACTCCGTCTCAAAAAAAAAAAAAAAAAAGAAAAATTAGCCAGGCGTGGTGGCAGGCGCCTGCAATCCCAGCTGCTCAGGAGGATGAGGCAGGAGAATTACTTGAACCCAGTGGGCAGAATCTGCAGTGAGCCGATCACGCCACTGCACTCCAGCCTGGGTGAAAGAATGAGACTCCATCTCCAAAAAAAAAA
>NC_037688.1:54495980-54499858 GCF_003255815.1 Theropithecus gelada
AAAAAAAAAAAAAAAAAAAAAAAAAAAAAAAAAAAACAACAAAGAGAAATAAATAACAGGTTAATAACTGAGTATATGTCAGAGTCTGATTTGAACTCAAAACCACCTGATTCCAGAGTCCACGATTTTCCCTCTCCTCTGCACTGAATCTCCATTTGGGAAACTTTTTCTGGGAATTCCAAACTAAAACATCAAACTTGAACGTTTAGTTAGTTCAAAGCTGTGCTAAATCACCTAATTCCTACAACAGGATGAAAATTAATCATGAATGGTGCTGCCCCAGAATAGACACCAACTTCATTTAAAGAAGAGCTCACACCTGTAATCCCAGCACTTTGGGAGGCCAAGGAGGGGGGATTGCTTTGGCCCAGGAGTTCCAGACCAGCCTAGGCAATGTAAGGAGACCCAGTCACTACAAAGGAAAAAAAGCCAGCTGTCATGGCCTGCACCTGTGGTCCCAACTACTCAGGAAGCTGAGTGGGAGGATCACCTGAGCCCAGGAGGTTGAGGCTGCAGTGAGATATAGTCATGCCACCACACTCCACCCTTGGTGACAGAGTGAAACCCTGTCTTAAAAAAAAAAAGAAGAAGAAGAAGAAGAAGAGGATCTTGTGACCTTGAAATGAAGCAAGTTTTTAGACAAAAACAGAAAGCAGAAAGGCACTGAGTGTGTTTTGAGGATAAAATAAAACCATGCTCTTACCTGCAAAAACAGTTACCATCCGGCCTCCCCTTTCATACAGCCTGTGGAGACTTGGAAGAGCAGATCTTCCCGCACGGCCTTTCTTCCTGCTTCCACTGCTCAAGGGCTCTCTGGGCAGATTCCACTCCAGTGTTTAGAACTAAAGCGTTTAGTACTAAAGTCTCCAGCATTTAGTACTAGAGCTCCAGCGTTTAGTACTAAAGGCTCACAGAGTTTGTGGAGGCCTGGAGGAAATGGCTTGTCTTGTCTTCCTTTCATTCCCTGTGGAGCCTGAACCCTAAAGACTTAGCAACTCGACAGTCATGGAGGAGGGAAGGCCAGAGAGTAGGGGGTACCCTGGGGTGAGAACTTTCTCATAGCCATGCCCTTGGCCATGCTTCTGGCTCTGCCTGGTGTAAGCTTTGAGGGGCAGGGCACTGTCCATCTCGTCACCTCTGCATCCTAACCCTGAGAACAGTGTGGGGCTTTTTCAGGAGGACTCTACAGGTTGTGGTTTAGTCAGGACTGGAACCCAGATTTCTTACCTGCTGGCTGAGGGCTTCACGTTGCATCAGATTCTCTCTGGTGGCTGGGTGTGGTGGCTCACGCCTGTAATCCCAGCACTTTGGGAGGCTGGGGTGGGCAGATTATCTGAGGTCAGGAGTTCATGACCAGCCTGGCCAACATGGTGAAACCCCATCTCTACTAAAAATACAAAATTAGCAGAGCATGGTAGCAGGCACCTGTAATCCCAGATACTCCAGCCTGGGCAAAAAGAGGGAAACTCCGTCTCAAAAAAAAAAAAAATTCTCTCTGGTGTACATCGGCCAGGGCAGCGAATGTCTCACAGAAGGTACACGAAGGTACCAAGAGGAGTACGGTATGTCCCTGGATTCAAAGACCATGCACACTTTTTTCTTTTTTTAGAAAAAGACAGGGTCTCACTCTGTCCCCCAGGCTGGAGTGCAGTGGTGCGATCATGGCTCCCTGCAGTCTTGACTTTCCAGGTTGAAGCAATCCTCCAACCTCAGCCTCCCAAGTAACTGGGACCACAGGTACCTGCCACCATGTCTGGCTAAGTTTCGTATTTTTTAATAGAGACAGGGTCTCACTATCTTGCCCGGGCTGGTCGTGAACTCCTGGGCCCAAAGTAATCCTCTGCAGGATTATCTGAGGTCAGGAGTTGGTGACCAGGCTGGTGACGAAGTGCAGTGGAGATCGCCCCACTGCACTCCAGCCTGGGCAGTAGAGTGAGACTCCATCAGAAAAAAGAAAAAGAGAGAGAGAGAAAGAAAAAGAATTCACATGGTTAAAAGAAATTCAAACTGTATAGAAAGGTAGATGTATAAAAAAAGCAAGATTCCCTCCTGCTTCTGCCCAGCCCCTTCCCTTTCCCTCTCCTGAATTGAGCCGTTACCAATTTGTCGTGTCTTTCTGAGCTAGTCCAGGCATATGCAAGGATCTCCTTTTAGAAAGCAGAAAATGGATGGCACACGGTAATATTTGCTTTTCCCCTTGCATTTTTCACATCAGCACCTATTTTGGAGAATGTTTCATGTCAGTTTCTACATAGCTGCTTTTATTTTCAAAGCCAAGTATTCCATTATATGGATATGCTATGATTTATTTAATCAACTCTCCTATGGTGGACATAGGTTATTTTCAATCTTTTGCTATAAAAACATTTCAGTGGAAATTGCAGTATGTAAATACATCTCCATGTGCATGTGTGACCATGCCTGTGGGATCTAGAAGTGGAATTGCTGCATCAAAGGGTATGGTTTTTGAATTTTGAATTTTGATCGGTGTAGCCAAATCTTTCTTCAAAGAGGAAGTGCACATGTATACTCTTACTAATGTTTGAGAGTGCCTCTTTCTCCACATAGTAGATAAACTATTTGTATTTGATAACTTCTTAGGTTAAAAATAGTATTTCAGGCTGGGTGCGGTGGCTCACACCTGTAATCCCAGCACTTTGGAAGGCCAAGGCGGGCGGATCGCCAGAGGTCAGGAGTTCGAGACCAGCCTGGGTAACATGGTGAAACCCTGTCTCTACTAACAATACAAAAATTAGCCGGGTGCATGTGCCTGTAGTCCCAGTTACTCAGGAGGCTGAGGCAGAAAGATCACTTGAGCCCAGAAGGCGGAGGTTGCACAGTGCCGAGATCCCGCCACTACATTCCAACCTGGGCAACAGAGCAAGACTCTGTCTCAAAAAAAAAAAAAAAAAAAAGTGAGTGGTGAGTCTGTGAGTGCAAAAATTAGCCGGTTGTGGTGGTGTGCGCCTGTAGTCCCAGCTACTCGGGAGGATGAGGTGGGAGGATTGCTTGACCCTTGGGAGGTCCAGGCTGCAGTGAGCTAGGATTGCACCACTGCACTCCATCCTGGGCAACAGAGTGAAGACCTGTCTCAAAAAATGAATAAATAAATAAAGCCACTATTACAAATCGTATTTCCCAGCCTTAAACAATCCCAGTAGAGGATCTAAAGAATGTCAAATTTTAAGCACTGGTTAGGCCAGGTGCGGTGACTCATGCCTATAATCCCAGCACTTTGGGAGACCGAGGCAGGTGGATCACCAGAGGTCGAGAAGTTCAAGACCAGCCTGGCCAACGTGGTGAAACCCTGTCTCCACTAAAAATACAAAAATTAGGCCAGACACGGTTGCTCATGCCTATAATTCCAGCACTTTGAGAGGCTGAGGTGGGCGGATCACGAGGTCAGGTTCGAGACCAGCCTGGCTAACATGGTGAAACCTTGTCTCTACTAAAAATGCAAAAATTAACCAGGCATGGTGGCACGCACCTGTATTCCCAGCTACTTGGGAGGCTGAGGCAAGAGAATCACTTGAACCCGGGAGGCAGAGGTTGCAGCGAGCTGAGAGATCACGCCACTGCACACCAGCCTGGGCAACACAGCGAGACTCTGTCTCACACACACACTTATACACATACACACACACACACACACACACACACAAATAAAAAAATTTTAAAAAAGCACTGGTGAAGTCTAAGAAAAACCAGGACAACATGTGACTTTTGACCCTATGGGGTTACTCCATAGATACACAGTATCTCCTCCCTGCTCAGCTCCAGGGGCCATTCAGAGGGAATGAAACACAGTGGCCCTAGAAACATCCAACCAGTAAGAAGATGGTTTCTGTTTCTTTTTTTTTTTTTTTTTTTTTTTTTTT